>NC_057809.1:45845184-45866026 GCF_018294505.1 Triticum aestivum | reverse complement strand
TGGCAATTCTTTTAAAAGCCCTTTATGTGATGTCGCTCAGACGTCCGACTGTGGCATTTCTTTTAAAGCCTTTTTTGTGATGTCGCTCAGACGTCCGACTGTGGCAATTCTTTTAAAAGCCCTTTCTGCGATGTCGCTCAGACGTCCGACTGTGGCATTTCTTTTAAAGCCCTTTACGCGATGTCGCTCAGATGTCCGACTGTGGCATTTCTTTTAAAGCCCTTTATGTGGTGTCGCTAAGATGCCCGACTGTGGCATCATTTCCTTATTTGCATTTGTTCACCTTTCGAGGCGTCGCTTCAGACACTCGATCGGTCCTTATTTATGTCTGTGGAATTTCAGGCGGACTACCGCCGTTTTCCCTTTTTACTTACCCGTTATGCCAATTTTATTTATTGTGCATTAAGGAATTAATCATGTTGCATCCATGCATGCATTTGTTATATCTTACGTCCGAACTGTCTTGCGAGTACTTTCAAAGTACTCACTGGCTTGTTGATTTGGCCAGATGCTGACGAAGGCGATCTCATGGATGAAGAGTTCGATAGCGAGTCCGACACTTAGAGGAGTCCCAGTCAGTCTCGTGCGACCCTGGATTTGGTCACTATTTTATATCCGCTTCCGCTACCAAATAAATTCATCGAGCCTCACCTCGACGCTCGATGAGATGATAGACTTAGAGCCTTGTATTTCTCTCCCCGCTGCGTTTTTCCACCACCGCCCTATCCTCGAGTCAGTAGTATGTCTCCACACCACTGTGTCATGTCCGCCATTATGTATAATTATTGGCGTGCTTGTAATAATTTGGTTGAGCGACCGCAGTTCGACCCTTTAATATATTTTATGCTACTGGCTTATTGTATCAAGAAATTGTCTACCAGTGAGGAGGATTTCTCTCATACTGGACTCAAAAGATTGGTTCCTCAATAAATATTTTTATTGGAAAACCGGTCGTGACATTAGTCCCACTCTATGTCAACACAAAATAAATTTGGAGAAAGATGCCAAACCAGTTATTGATCACCAACGACGGCCAAATCCTAAGATGAAAGAAGTGGTAAGAAAGGAAATATTAAAGCTCCTTGAGGCAGGTATAATTTATCCCGTTGCTAATAGTCAGTGGGTAAGCCCTGTCCATTGTGTCCCTAAGAGAGGAGGTATTACTGATGTTCCTAATGATAAAGATGAATTGATTCCGCAAAGAATTATTATAGGTTATAGGATGGTAATTGATTTCCGCAAATTAAATAAAGCTACTAAAAAAGATCATTACCCTTTGCCTTTCATTGATCAAATGCTAGAAAGATTATCTAAACATACACACTTTTTCTTTCTAGATGGTTATTCTGGTTTCTCTCAGATACCTGTGTCAGCTGATGATCAATGAAAGACTACTTTTACTTGCCCTTTCAGTACCTTTGCTTATAGACGTATGCATTCTGGTCTATGTAATGCACCTGCTACCTTTCAAAGATGCATGATGGCTATATTCTCTGATTTTTGTGAAAAGATCTGTGAAGTTCTCATGGATGATTTCTCTATTTATGGATCCTCTTTTGATGATTGCTTGAGCAACCTTGATCGAGTTTTGCAGAGATGTGAAGAAACTAACCTTGTCTTGAATTGGGAGAAGTGCCACTTTATGGTTAAGGAAGCTATTGTCTTGGGGCATAAAATTTCTGAAAGAGGTATTAAGTTGACAAAGCTAAAGTTGATGCTATTGAAAAGATGTCGTGTCCCAAGGACATCAAAGGTATAAGAAGTTTCCTTGGTCATGTTGGTTTTTATAGGAGGTTCATTAAGGACTTCTCAAAAATTTCTGGGCCTCTGACTAACCTATTACAAAAAGATATCCCTTTTGTCTTTGATGATGATTGTGTAGAAGCATTTGAAATACTTAAGAAAGCATTGAATTCTGCACCTATTGTTCAGCCACCTGATTGGAATTTACCCATTGAAATTATGTGTGATGCTAGTGATTATGCTATAGGTGTTGTTCTAGGACAAAGAGTTTGTCGGTGTCAAAACCGGCGGATCTCAGGTAGGGGGTCCCGAACTGTCCATCTAAGGCGGATGGTAACAAGAGGCAGGGGACACGATTTTTACCCAGGTTCGGGCCCTCTTGATGGAGGTAATACCCTACGTCCTGGTTGATTGATATTGATGATATGAGTATTACAAGAGTTAATCTACCACGAGATCGTAGAGGCTAAACCCTAGAAGCTAGCCTATGGTATGATTGTATGTTGTCCTACGGACTAAACCCTCTGGTTTACATAGACAGGGGAGGGGGCTAGGGTTACACAAAGTGGGTTACAAGGGAGGAGATCTACATATCCGTATTGCCAAGCTTGCCTTCCACGCCAAGGAAACTCCCATCCGGATATGGGATGAAGTCTTCAATCTTGTATCTTCATAGTCCAACAGTCTGGCTAAAGGATATAGTCCGGCTGTCCGGAGACCCCCTAATCCAGGACTCCCTCAGTAGCCCCTGAACCAGGCTTCAATGACGATGAGTCCGGCGCGCAGTTTCGTCTTCGGCATTGCAAGGCGGGTTCCTCCTCCGAATACTCCATGGAAGATTTTTAACACAAGGATAGTGTCCGACTCTGCAAAACAAGTTCCACATACCACCGTAGAGAGAATAATATTTCCACAAATCTAATCTGCTAACACGTTTTAACAGCATGACATCACTTCATGGCCCGGTCATTATTCGAACCGTTTTTCTCAACCAGCACCGCACATATCGCGAGGCGGTTTTCTTGACACGTCTTGCCAAAGCAGAGATCATGTCCCCCTTATTACGGGATTCTCATCAATATGGACGTGGGTAACCCAACCGCGCCATCAATTATGGCGCTTGGGGAATAAGCAATTTTACCAGACAAGTGGGGAGGCGCATCGCCTCTTCCGCCCTTATAAAGGGATTAAGATTCACTCTTTTCACCCACGCCTTCTTCCTCCTTACTTACCCATTCTCGCACACTCGAGCTCCAGCGCGCAAGTTCGCGTCTTTCTTCTCAAACCACTCCAAGCATGTCCGGAGCGGGAGGCAAGTGGATGGTCTCCTCCGTCATGGAGGAGAACATCACAAAGTTACGGGAAGCCGGATATCTGGCCGCGGATATCGTGCACCGGCTGCCAGATGCAGGGCAGATCATCCCTACGCCCGAACCCCATGAGAGGGTAGTTTTTCTTACCCACTTCATCCGCGGACTGGGATTTCCTCTCCACCCGTTTGTCCGCGGGCTCGTGTTCTACAACGAGCTGGGTTTTCATGATCCGGCCCCCAATTTCATCCTCAACATCTTGGCGTTTATCGTCATGTGCGAGGCCTTCCTCCGCATCAGGCCCCATTTTGGCCTATGGCCGAAGACCTTCAATGTCAAACCGAAGGTGGTGGTTGGCCAGCAAGTAGAGTGCGGAGACGCCATGGTGGGCAAAATGCCTAACGTCACCTGGCTCGAAGGCTCCTATGTGGATACCATAAAGGGGTGGCAGTCGGGGTGGTTCTACATCGCCGAGCCGCGTGACACCAACTGGGTGGCGGCCCCCAAATTTTGATCCGGAATCCCCATGCGGCTCACTTCCTCAAAAGAGAAGGGCCTGTCCTGGGGTTCTTCAGTAGAGCTGACCGGACTCCAGACCTGCATCAGGAACATGATTAGCAAGAAAATCAAGCTTGTCAACGTGGTCCAGGTCATGCTCTTCCGCCGGATTCTCCCGTGTCAACGACGGGCATTCAATTTGTGGGAGTTCGACCTGGCCAAGCACCAGACGCTGCGAGAGCTCTACGACACGACGCACAAGGACGTCTAGAGGGTGCTGTTCAAGGGCGCCGAGGTACCTCCTTCCCTCACCAAGGACCGCGGACTCAGCGCAAAGCGCCATGCCAATCCAGTAAGTTTTTATATCTCACAGGGTATTTATTTTCCCCAGTTAAATCATGCACGGGATCTAAGCTTGCATGCCATTAACAGGACTGGATAAAGACAACGGAGCAGCTCGATGATCCTGCAGATTGCCCAGCTCGGTTACCCAGGGAGAAGCCCCTAGCGAAGTTGTAAGCATCTGGATACCATAGTAATTCATGGTATGTTTTATTGCACAGTTTCTCATTATGCCGCATATGATTATGCAGTCCGTCCCGAGCTCATCTCGACGTAGATTCGTCGGACGGTTCATTGGACTCGTCGGATATGAATAGTGATTCACTTCCGACCGCCTCCACCCCTTTCCCTACGGACAACGTCAAGGTGTTGTCCCGAAAGGAACCGAGCCGAGGGGAGGTAGTCCTAGGGGCGCCTCGAGGCGACCTTCCGGACCCTAGGCGCAAAGGGAGCAAGACTCCCACGGGCTCCATGTTCGGCCCCCAACAGAATACTGCTCCAGAACCTTTGGTGGTTCCGGACTCTGGCAGGCGATCCCCCATTAATGGTGGCAAGCCGCCCGTGCCGGTGTCCTCTGTCCATCCAGAGGCACCGGACAACTTGCTGGAAGCGCTTCGCGGCGCTTCCATCGACGAAGAGCACCACACTATCATGAGTGCGGTGATCGAGAAAGTTCAGTCCGCCAAAAACGGACTGACCAAAGCTTGCGCCAGCCTCCTAACAGGCTTTGAGGTAAGCAATCAAAATATAAGAAAATATTACCGCATAGACAGTAGCCCCTGATGCTCTGTTCGGCGTTCACGAAGAAAGGCCGAATAGAGGATCAAATGATGACCCAGGAGTCTAATCAGAATATGTCTATGTGTATGTGCAGGCTTCACTGCTGGCCGCTGCCGCACGTACTACGGAGGTCTCTGCACTGAAGCAGGACCTGGAGCAGTCCGAGAACGAGCTCGGCCTTACCAAGAGGCAGCTCGAGGAGAGCAAAGGTAAGCAATACCTTGTCTATATATTTAAAAAGAAGTTCGGGTGTGAAGTAATAGGATCATCATGAATTTGCCAGGGTCCATGACCGAGGTGGCGACCCTAAAGAAGGCATTGTCCGAGGCCGAAGACAAAGCGGCCAAGGAGCACCTTGAGTGGGAAAAGCAAGAAGCCCGGGTAGGCGAGGTGCAGCAAGAGATCGAGGCTCTCGCCAAAAAACACGAGTCCTTGGAGCTTGACTCTAAGACGCGAGAGTCCGAGCTTGCGAAGGCGCTCGAAAGCGCATGGAGCGCCAAGGCTGAAGCCCACAAGGCCCTCCAGGAGATGGATGCGGTGAAGAAGATAGCAGCAGGTAAGGCATTCATTATGCAAAGCAAGCATGTGAAGGAAACTTTCCCTTTACTTACCCGAGTTCGGAGCTCTCCAGGAGCGTTCGCAAATCTTCCCTGTAGTGTGCTGGATGCCGCGGAATTTTACCGAGCTGAGGAGGGGAGCTCTACAGAAAAGTTGTTCTGGTCTCAGTATACTGGGACCGAACACCCAATGCCCTTGAGCGACCAGCTGAAGCAATTGGTCGAGCTTCACAAGGCGGCCGAACAGGCCATGAAGGGTCTTATAGTCCGGATATGGCCTGGCGAGCCCCTGCTCGGCAGCTACTTCGGTCTGGTGAGGCGGCTTGTGGATGCATGCCCACGGCTTGAAGTCATAAAGCGGTCCCTCTGCATGAGGTGCGCGTCGGGCTTTTGCCCGGGCGAAGGTGCACTGGGCGAAGCTGGACGCTGTGAAGCTGGTGAAGGAGGGGCCGTCGGAGGGCAAGGAGTATCGCTGCCCCGAAATGTATTATGAGAGTGTCCTGAAGGGTTCCCGCCTTGTGGCGGATGAATGTGCCAAAAATGTAATTTTTGAATGAACATGCTCATGTGATCCTGTAATGTGAAACAAGTTCATTTGCGCTATGCAACGCTTTTTTAATTTAAAATATTACCTTCTGTGCGGCCGTTTATAAAATCTGAGAGTTGGCCAGTCGTCGGCTTCTGCCCCCATGTAATTAGTACTGGGGTGTTCGGGATAAACCTGAGCACTCTTTATCCCAATTTTGGGTCCTTCGAGGGAGGTGTTCAGCACAACGAACCAGGCAATTGGACTATAAGGCTTTATCACTCTCACTTAGCCATAGAAGTCTACAATTTTAAATTTTGGCGAAGCCCCTAGTATTTGGAAGGCTGAATTAGGGGCGCTATACACGCCTAAGTCAGGCAAGGCCGACTCCTCGCCCAAAGCGGAAAAAGTCTTTAAGGACTTGAGACCTCTCGAACAGCGACCAGCTATCGCCTTATCATGGCAGTCAGTTTTCGGCTTTCTCTCCTGAGGTGCTCGTCCGGAAGAACTAGGACACAATCGCAGTAGTTCTCCCAGCGCTACCTTAGCCGATATAGCGGAACGTAAGGTACCAAAGCATGGGATCCAGGAAAACCCAACTATTGACCCAAGACATGATTCGGAGCTGATGCATATAATGATATAAGTTCGGCGTGCCGCACTATCGAAAGTGTTCGGACTTCTCACACCGTATTATGGGGTATGCTACCTCTTGAGCTTGCGTTGGATTTCCCCGAAGAGGAAAGGATGATGCAGCAGAGTAGCGTAAGTATTTCCCTCAGTTTTTGAGAACCAAGGTATCAATCCAGTAGGAGGCCATGCTCAAGTCCCTCGTACCTGCACAAAATGATAGCTACTCGCAACCAACGCGATTAGGGGTTGTCAATCCCTTCATGGTCACTTACGAGAGTGAGATCTGATAGATATAATATTTTTGGTATTTTTGGTATTTTTGGCATAGAGATGCAAAGTGAAAGTAAAAGGCAAAGTAAAAAAGCAAAGCAAGATTAAACTGATGGAGATTGATATGATGAGAATAGACCCGGGGGCCATAGGTTTCACTAGTGGCTTCTCTCGAGAGCATAAGTATTCTACGGTGGGTGAACAAATTACTGTTGAGCAATTGACAAAATTGAGCATAGTTATGAGAATATCTAGGCATGATCATGTATATAGGCATCACGTCCGTGACAAGTAGACCGAAACGGTTCTGCATCTACTACTATTACTCCACTCATCGACCGCTATCCAGCATGGATCTAGAGTATTAAGTTAAAAACAGAGTAACGCTTTAAGCAAGATGACATGATGTAGAGAGATAAATTCATGCAATATGAAATAAACCCCATCTTGTTATCCTCGATGGCAACGATGCAATACATGCCTTGCTGCCCCTTCTGTCACTGGGAAAGGACACCGCAAGATCGAACCCAAAGCTAAGCACTTCTCCCATGGCAAGAACTACCAATCTAGTTGGCCAAACCAAACAGGTAATTCGAAGAGACTTGCAAAGATAACCAATCATACATAAAAGAATTCAGAGAAGATTCAAATATTATTCATATATAGACTTGATCATACCACAATTCATCGGTCTCAACAAACACACCGCAAAAAGAAGATTACATCGAATAGATCTCCACGAGAGAGGGGGAGAACTTTGTATTGAGACCCAAAAAGAGAGAAGAAGCCATCTAGGTACTAACTATGGACCCGAAGGTCTGAGGTAAACTACTCACACTGCATCGGAGGGGCTATGATGATGTAGAAGCCCTCCGTGATGACGGCCCTCTCCGGCGGAGCTCCGGAACAGGCCCCAAGATGGGATCTCATGGATAAAGAAAGTTGCGGCAGTGGAATTAGGTTTTTGGCTCCCGTTCTGATCGTTTGGGGGCACATAGGTATATATAGGAGGAAGGAGTACGTCGGTGGAGCACCGAGGGGCCCACAAGGCAGGGGGCGCGCCCTAGGGGGTGGGCATGCCCCCCACCCTCATGACCGCCTCTTTGACTCCTTGGTGTAGGGTCCAAGTCTCCTGGATCACGTTCGGTGAGAAAATCATGTTCCCGAAGGTTTTATTCTGTTTGGACTCCGTTTGATATTCTGTTTCTCCGAAATACTGAAATAGGCAAAAAATAGCAATTCTAGGTTGGGCCTCCGGTTAATAGGTTAGTCCCAAAAATAATATAAAATTGGAAAATAAAGCCCAATATAGTCCAAAACAGTAGATAATATAGCATGGATCAATCAAAAATTATAGATACGTTGGAGACGTATCAGGCATCCCCAAGCTTAAATCCTGCTCGTCCTCGAGTAGGTAAATGATAAAAGGAGAATTTTTGATGCGGAGTGCTACTTGTCATAATTTCAATGCAAATCTTATTAATTGTGGTATGAATATTCAGATTAGGAAGATTCGAGACAAAAGTTCATATTGACATAGAGAATAATAATACTTCAAGCAAACCAACAAAGCAATTATGTTTTCTTAAAGTAACATGGCCAAAGAAAGTTCATCCCTACAAAATCATATAGTTTAGTCATGCTCCATTTTTGTCACACAAGAATGCTCTCATCATGCACAACCCCGATGACAAGCCAAGCAATTGTTTCATACCTTAGTAATTTCAAACTCATAAAATTTCACGCAATACATGAGCGTGAGCCATGGATATAGCACTATGGGTGGAATAGAATATAATTATGGGGGTTATGTGGAGAAGACAAAAAGGAGAAAGTCTCACATCAACGAGGCTAATCAATGGGCTATGGAGATGCCCATCGATTGATGTTAATGCAAGGAGTAGGGATTGCCATGCAACAGATGCACTAGAGCTATAAATGTATGAAAGCTCAACAAAAGAAACTAAGTGGGTGTGCATCCAACTTGCTTGCTCACGAAGACCTAGGGCACTTGAAGAGGCCCATTGTTGGAATATACAAGCCAAGTTCTATAATAAAAATTCCCACTAGTATATGAAAGTGATAACTCAAGAGACTCTCTATATGAAGAACATGGTGCTACTTTGAAGCACAAGTGTGGAAAAAGGAATATTAGCATTGCCCCTTTTATTTATTTATTTTTTGGGCCTTCTTTTTTTTCTTTGGCCTTTCTCTTTTTTTGGGGGGGGGGGTACAATGCTCTATTGAATGATGATCATCACACTTTTATTTATTTACAACTCAATGATTACAACTGGATACTAGAACAAAGTATGACTCTATATGGATGCCTCCGGTGGTGTACCAGGATATGCAATAAATCAAGAGTGACAAGTATGAAAAAATTATGAACGGTGGCTTTGACACAAATACTATGTCAACTACATGATCATGCTAAGCGATATGACAATGATGGATGTGTCATGATAAACTGGATGGTGGAAAGTTGCATGGCAATATATCTCGGAATGGCTATGGAAATGCCATAATAGGTGGGTATGGTGGCTGTTTTGAGGAAGATATAAGGAGGTTTATGTGTGAAAGAGTGTATCATATCACGGGGTTTGGATGCACCGGCGAAGTTTGCACCAACTCTAGCTGTGAGGAAGGGCAATGCACGGTACCATAGAGGCTAGCAATGATGGAAGGGTGAGAGTGCGTATAATCCATGGACTCAACATTAGTCATAAAGAACTCATATACTTATTGCAAAAATCTACAAGCCATCAAAAACCAAAGTATTACGCGCATGCTCCTAGGGGGATAGATTGGTAGGAAAAGACCATCGCTCGTCCCCGACCGCCACTCATAAGGAGGACAATCAAATAACACCTCATGTTTCAAATTTGTTGCATAACGTTTACCATACGTGCATGCTACAGGACTTGCAAACTTTAACTCAAGCACTTCTCAAATTCACAATTACTCTACTAGCATGACTTTGATATTACTACCTCCATATTTAAAAACAATTATCAAGCATCCAACTTTTCTTAGTATTCGACACACTCAAAAGAAAGTTTCACAAATCTTGAATACCAAGCATGTTATTATTAAGCAAATTACCATGCTATTAAGACTCTAAAAATAATTTAAGTGAAGCATGAGAGATCAATAGTTTCTTTAAAACAAATCCACCATCGTGCTCTAAAAAATCTAAGTGAAGCACATAGAGCAAAACTACTTAGCTCAACAAGATATAAGTGAAGCACATAGAGTATTCTATCAAATTCTAATTCATGTATGTCTCTATCAAAAGGTGTGTACAGCAAGGATGATTGTGGCACACGAGCAACCAAAGACACAAATAATACAAGACTCTCCAAGCAAAACACATATCATGTTGGTGAATAAAAATATAGCTCCAAGTAAATTACCGATGGACGTGGACGAAAGAGGGGATTCCTTCCGGGGCATCCCCAAGCTTTGACTTTTTGGTGTCCTTGGATTATCTTGGGGGTGCCATGGTCATCCCCAAGCTTAGGCTCTTGCCACTCCTTGTTCCATAATCCATCACAAGAATTCACCCAAAACTTGAAAACTTCACAACACAAAACTTAAAGTAGAAAACTCGTGAGCTCCGTTAGCGAAAGAAAACAAAAAACCACTTCAAGGTACTGTAATGAACTCATTATTTATTTATATTGGTGTTAAACCTACTGTATTCCAACTTCTCTATGGATTATAAACTATTTTACTAACCATAGATTCATCAAAATAAGCAAACAACACACGAAAAACAGAATCTGTCAAAAACAGAACAGTCTGTAGTAATCTGTAGCTAGCGCAATATCTGGAACCCCAAAAATTCTAAAATAAATTTCTGGACGTGAGGAATTTATCTATTAATCATCTGAAAAAATAATTAACTAAATAGCACTCTCCAAATAAAAATGACAGCAGTTCTCGTGAGCACTAAAGTTTCTGTTTTTTACAGCAAGTTCAACAAGACTTTTCCCAAGTCTTCCCAACGGTTCTACTTGGCACAAACACTAATTAAACACAAAAAAACACAACCAAAACAGAGCCTAAATAATTTATTTTTTAATAAACAGGAGCAAAAGGCAAGGAATAAAAATAAAATTGGGTTTCCTCCCAACAAGCGCTATCGTTTAACGCCCCTAGCTAGGCATAGAAGCGAGGATAGATCTAGGTATTGCCATCTTTGGTAGGCAATCCATAAGTGGCTCTCATGATAGTTTCATATGGAAATTTTATTTTCTTTCTTGGAAAGTGTTCCATGCCCTTTTTTAATGGAAATTTAAATCTAATATTCCCTTCCTTCATATCAATAATCGCACCAACTGTTCTAAGGAAAGGTCTACCAAGAATAATAGGGCAAGAAGGATTGCAATCTGTATCAAGAACAATGAAATCTACGGGAACATAATTTCTATTTGCAACAATAATAACATCATTAATCCTTCCCATAGGTTTCTTAATATTAGAATCCGCAAGATGCAAGTTTAGAGAGTAATCATCAAAATTGCGGAAATCTAGCAAATCACACAAAGTTTTGGGGATAGTGGAGACACTAGCACCCAAATCACATAAAGCATAAAACTCATGATCTTTAATTTTAATTTTAATAGTTGGTTCCCACTCATCACAGAGTTTTCTAGGGATAGAAACTTTCAACTCAAGTTTTTCTTCATAAGATTGCATCAAGGCATCAACAATATGTTCGGTGAAGGCTTTCTTTTGACTATAAGCATGTGGAGAATTTAGCACGGATTGCAACAAGGAAATATAATCAATTAAAGAGCAACTTTCATAATTAAATTCCTTGAAATCCAGTATAGTGGGTTTAGCAACATCTAGATCTCTATTTCTTTCAGTCCCACTTTCATCAATTTCATCATAAAGATCTAAATACTTCGAATTTTTAGAACGCCTTCTAGGTAAAGGAAGATCATATTCAGTTTAATCAAGATTCATATTGCAAAACAAAGATTTAATAGGAGACACATCAATAACTTTTAGATCTTCATCTTGATTTTCATAGGAATTGGAAGAACACGCTTTAATAAAAGCATCTTTGGAAGCACGCATCCTAGCGGTTCTTTCCTTGCACTCATCAATGGAAATTCGCATGGCTTTGAGAGACTCATTCATATCATGCTTAGGAGGAATAGATCTAGTCTTTAAAGAATCAACCTCAAGAGAAATTCTCTCAATGTTCCTAGCCAAATCATCAACTTTAAGCATTTTCTCTTCAAGCAAACCAGTAAAATTCTTTTGTCAATTCATAAACTCTTTAACACTATTCTCAAATTCAGAGGGCATCTTATTATAATTTCCATAAGAGTTGTTGTAGGAATTCCCATAATTATTAGAAGGATTACTAGGATGTGTCTCCTATAAGCGTTGTTACCAAAATTATTCCTACCAACAAAATTCACATCCATAGATTCATTGTTATTCTCAATCAAAGTAGACAAAGGCATATCATTAGGATCAGAAGAAACACTCTTAGTAGCAAATAATTTGATAAGTTCATCCATCTTTCCACTCAAAACATTGATTTCTTCTATCGCATGCACTTTTTTATTAGAAGATCTTTCAATATGCCATTGAAAATAATTAACCATAATATTATCTAGGAGTTTAGTAGCATCTCCTAAAGTGATTTCCATAAAAGTGCCTCCCGCGGCCGAATCTAAAAGATTTCTAGAAGCAAAATTCAATTCGCCATAAAAATTTTGTATAATCATCCACAAATTCAAACCATGAGTAGGGCAATTACGTATCATTAATTTCATTCTCTCCCAAGCTTGTGCAACATGCTCATGATCAAGTTGCTTAAAGTTCATAATATCGTTTCTAAGAGAGATGATCTTAGCGGGGGGGAAATACTTAGAGATAAAAGCATCTTTGCACTTGTTCCAAGAATCAATACTATTTTTAGGCAAAGACGAAAACCAAGCTTTAGCACGATCTCTAAGCGAAAAAGGAAATAGCTTCAATTTAACGACATCATTATCGACATCTTTTTTCTTTTGCATATCACATAAATCAACGAAGCTATTCAGAAGAGTAGCGGCATCTTCACTAGGAAGGCCGACGAATTGATCTTTCATAACAAGATTCAACAAAGCAGTATTGATTTCACAAGATTCGGTATTGGCAAGAGGAGCAAGAGGAGTGCTAAGGAAATCATTATTATTGGTATTGGTGAAGTCACACAATTTGGTAGTATCTTGAGCCATTGTGACAAACAAGCAATCCGACACACGAGCAAACAAAAGGCAAGCGGGCAAAAAGAGGCAAATAGAGAGGGAGGAGGAGAAGGAGATTGGGAAAGAGAGGGCGAATAAAACGGCAAGGGTGAAGTGGGGGAGAGGAAAACGAGAGGCAAATGGCAAATAATGTAATGCGAGATATAGGGATTGTGATGGGTACTTGGTATGTTGACTTTTTGCGTAGACTCCCCGGCAACAGCGCCAGAAATTCTTCTTGCTACCTCTTGAGATTGTGTTGGATTTCCCCAAAGAGGAAAGGATGATGCAACAGAGTAGTGTAAGTATTTCCCTCAGTTTTTGAGAACCAAGGTATCAATCCAGTAGGATGCCACACTCAAGTCCCTCGTACCTGCACAAAACGATAGCTACTCGCAACCAACGCGATTCGGGGTTGTCAATCCCTTCATGGTCACTTACGAGAGTGAGATCTGATAGATATAATATTTTTGGTATTTTTGGTATAGAGATTCAAAGTGAAAAGTAAGAGGCAAAGTAAAAAAGCAAAGCAAGATTAAAGTGATGGAGATTGATATGATGAGAATAGACCCGGGGGGCATAGGTTTTACTAGTGGCTTCTCTCAAGATCATAAGTATTCTACGGTGGGTGAACAAATTATTGTTGAGCAATTGACAGAATTGAGCATAGTTATGAGAATATCTAGGCACGATCATGTATATAGGCATCACGTCCGTGACAAGTAGACCGAAACGATTCTGCATCTACTACTATTACTCCACTCATCGACCGCTATCCAGCATGCATCTAGAGTATTAAGTTAAAAACAAAGTAACGCTTTAAGCAAGATGACATGATGTAGAGAGATAAATTCATGCAATATGAAATAAACCCCATCTTTTTATCCTCGATGGCAACGATGCAATACGTGCCTTGCTGCCCCTTCTGTCACTGGGAAAGGACACCGCAAGATCGAACCCAAAGCTAAGAACTTCTCCCATGGCAAGAACTACCAATCTAGTTGGCCAAACCAAACGGATAATTTGAAGATACTTGCAAAGATAACCAATCATACATAAAGGAATTCAGAGAAGATTCAAATATTACTCATAGATAGACTTGATCATAAACCCACAATTCATCGGTCTCAACAAACACACCGCAAAAAGAAGATTACATCGAATAGATCTCCACGAGAGAGGGGGAGAACTTAGTATTGAGATCCAAAAAGAGAGAAGAAGCCATCTAGCTACTAACTATGGACCCGAAGGTCTGAGGTAACTACTCACACTTCATCGGAGGGGCTATGATGATGTAGAAGCCCTCCGTGATGACGGCCCTCTCCGGCGGAGCTCCGGAACAGGCCCCAAGATGGGATCTCGTGGATACAGAAAGTTGCGGTGGTGGAATTAGGTTTTTGGCTCCCGTTCTGATCGTCTGGAGGCACGTAGGTATATATAGGAGGAAGGAGTACGTCGGTGGAGCACCGAGGGGCCCACGAGGCAGGGGGCGCGCCCCCCACCCTCGTGATCGCCTCTTTGACTCCTTGGAGTATGGAGCGCCCCCCACCCTCATGTTCGGTGAGAAAATCAATTCCGGAAGGTTTTATTCCGTTTGGACTCCGTTTGATATTTTGTTTCTCCGAAATACTGAAATAGGCAAAAAACCAGCAATTCTGGGTTGGGCCTCCGGATAATAGGTTAGTCCCAAAAATAATATAAAAGTGGAAAATAAAGCACAATATAGTCCAAAACAGTAGATAATATAGCATGGAGCAATCAAAAATTATAGATACGTTGGAGACGTATTAGGGTAAACAAAAGCCCCTGGCGTACTGACCATACCAGAATGTACGGGTGCAAATTGTCGTAAATGAACATATAAGAAAAAAAGGATGAATAATGCAATAATAGACTAATTCTATGCATTGTTATTTTAAATAATACGTCGAAGCATACTGATACAAGTAGTGCAATAAGAAGAAAATAGGACTATTTGACATGTCCTATCCAAGGGCAAGCTGCGTACGAATAGTAGAAAGCGGGTATATCAATTATTATTAGAGACCACCTGTGGGTTCCCGTGTACATCTTAGCTTCTTGCCTCCTTGGATGTTCCTTCCCGTAATGTGTGCGGCAATCGTACTGCGGGAAAGGGCTTCCAGAGAGTTAGGTCCTGAAAGAGAAAAAATGATAAAGGTATACAGCCCCTAGGGCGGTTAAGCCACATTGCGGGTCGTGCCCTGATCGTGCCCCTGCCTATGCCCATGGTATTTTCAGTGCGTACTTATGTACGCGCGGCACAGATTTCGTCGCTTGGCTGGGACTGGGACTGGGGCCGAATTGCTAGGCGAGCTCTGAACGTGCCAGGTGATCCTGTTGCAGTTTATTCCAGACTCGCTTGACCGGGTCCGGGGGTTGTATCGCCGAATTGGTGGTTTGCCTTAAAAGGCTTCTTTGTGCTTCTGCTGCGAGGGTCACAATTTGCTCTTCCGTGCGGAGCTAGCGTTCTGTGTTTCCATTGACTGTTATGACCCCCCTAGGTCCTAGCATCTTGAGCTTGAGGTATGCATAATGCGGTACCGCATTGAATTTTGCAAATGTGGTTCGCCCGAGCAGTGCGTGATGGCCGCTGTGGAACGGATGATATCGAAGATTAACTCTTCGCTTCGGAAGTTGTCCGGAGATCCGAAGAACACTTCCAGTGTGATTGAGCCCGTGCAATGGGCCTCTACACCTGGGATGACACCCTTAAAGGTGGTTTTGGTGGGTTTGATCCTTCAGGGATCTATACCCATTTTGCACATTGTATCCTGATAGACCAGGTTCAGGCTGCTGCCGCCATCCATAAGGACTCGAGTGAGGTGGAATCCGTCGATGACGGGGTCCAGGACCAGTGCGGCAGATCCGCCATGACGGATACTAGTGGGGTGGTCCCTGCGATCAAAGGTGATCGGACAAGCGGACCATGGGTTGATCTTTGGGGCGACGGGATCCATCGCATAGACGTCCCTTAGTGCATGCTTCCGTTCCCTCTTGGGAATGTGGGTTGCGTATATCATGTTCACTGTCTTCACTTGTGGAGGGAACCTCTTCTGTCCTCCCGTGTTCAGCGGCCGGGGCTCCTCCTCGTCATCACTATGTAGCCCCTTGTCCTTCTTTTCCGCGTTTAACTTGCCGGCCTGCTTGAACACCCAGCATTCTCTGTTGGTGTGATTGGCTGGCTTATCGGGGGTGCCGTGGATTCGACACGAGCGATCCAGTATGCGATCCAAACTGGACGGGCTCGGAGTACTTCTTTTGAATGACTTTTTCCGCTGACCAGATCTAGAGCCTCTGAATCCGGCATTGACTGTCGTATCATCGGTGTTATCGCCGTTGTTGCGGCGCTTTTGTCTGTTACGACGTGGTCTGCCGTTGGCATCTTTGGTATCCGGAGTACCCGGATTCCTTGATGTGTTGTTGCTGCGAGCTAGCCAGCTATCCTCGTCCGCACAAAAGCGGGTCATGAGCGTCATGAGGGCTGTCATAGACTTCGGCTTCTCCTGACCGAGGTGCCGGGCAAGCCACTCGTCACAGATGTTATGCTTGAATGTTGTTAAGGCCTCTGCATCCGGAAAGTCGACAATTTGGTTTTTCTTAGTTAGGAACCGTGTCCAGAATTGTTTGGCCGATTCCCCTGGCTGCTGAGTTATATGGCTCCAAGTCATCAGCATCCGGTGGTCGCACATAAGTGCCCTGGAAGTTGTCAAGGAATGTGTCTTCCAAATCCTCCCAACTGCCGACGGAGTCTGCTGGCAAGCTATTCAGCCAATGCCGAGCTGGTCCTTTGAGTTTTAGTGGGAGGTACTTGATGGCATGTAGATCATCACCGCGAGCCATGTGGATGTGAAGGAGGAAATCCTCAATCCATATAGCGGGATCTGTTGTACCATCATATGATTCGATATTTACGGGTTTAAAACCCTCTGGGAATTCGTGGTCCATAACTTCATCAGTGAAGCATAGGGGGTGTGCGGCGCCTCTGTGCCAGGCTATATCACGACGCAGTTCATATGAGTCTTGTCTGCTGTACTCGGCCCAGCCGGATTTACTTTTAGTGTATCCAGCGCGACGGTCATCGTCCCGCGTTGGCGCGCGTCCCCGTGACCCGTATATTGACCTTGCATGTTTTGCCCTGCTGTCCAATACGTCTCGCAGGTCCCGTGTGTTCCCCCGGGCCTTGGTATTTTTGATTGACTGGCGGCGGGGTGTAGGCTTAACTTCAGGCTGAAATACCTCTCTGGCTCGGCCACGCGGTGGCCGGTCAGCCGCATCGTACACTAGTGATGGAGGTTTCAATGCTTCCTCCTCGAGGTTAGGTAGCAACCTGCGCTTTGGGTAACTCTTGGAGGGGCGCTCGAGTTCATATTCCTCGGCCGCAAGGACTTCGGTCCATCTATCTGCTAGCAAGTCTTGATCAGCTCGAAGCTGTTGTTGCTTTTTCTTCAGGCTATTTGTTATGGCCATAAGCCGGCGCTTGAAGCGCTCCTGCTCGACGGGATCCTCAGCCATGATAAATTCTTCGTCGTCGAGGCTCACCTCGTCTTCGGAGAGAGGCATGTAATTGTCCTCCTCCGATTTTTCATCTGCTGCCTGTCTCTGGAGGGCTAGCTTGTTCACCCTCCCGCTCTACATCGTGCTGGAGGGGATTGTGGTTGTCTTCGGCACTATCCGGAGTGTTATTGTCTCTTCTGCCGGTATCACTACTTTTGTTGTGGTGGGAATTAGAGCGGCGCCGCTCACGTCGACGCTTGGGTTGCTTCTTGGAGGGGTCATCCTCCGCTGTCGCGTCGCCATTGCCTTCTTTGGGGCGTCCACCATGTATATATCATATGATGAGGTGGCAGTCTATCGCCCTGTGGGCGGTGGTTCCTGTTCGTCTCCCGCATTGTCGTCCATACCGTCGATGTCTTCGGAGTCGCAGTCGAGCATGTCGGTTAAATCGTCGATAGTGGCTAGTAAGTGGGTGGTGGGTGGGCAGCGAATTTCTTCGTTGTCCGCATCCCATTCGAGCCGGACATAGTTCGGCCAAGGTTCTCCTGACAAGGAGAGAGACCTTAATGAATTTAGCAAATCGCTGAAAGGCGAGTGCTGAAATATATCCGCGGAGGTGAACTCCATGATCGGCGCCTAGTCAGATTCGATAGGCACGGATGCAGGCGGCTCGGAGTCCGTGGCCGGAGACGAATCAAGTGGTACAGCGACACGGCTCTCGTAAGGGGTGAAGTCAATATCTGGCTCCATCGCCACTGAGAGTGTGGCCTCCGTGGCGGGGTCTATCCCTCCATCCTCGGATGGCGCAGTTTGCTCCAGATTGAAGGCCGGTGTCACACCCTAGTTAGTTCAAGCATTAGAGTGTGCATCATGTTTAAATTCCTTTTAAATTTGAAATGGGGATGACAGAACCCCCAGCACCCCCCCTGGAACAACTAGGGTTTACTAAAAACTTTTCCAATTAACCTGAAATGCCCTTCTAAAAAGCCCACCCTTTTTGTTTTGGGTTAAAACCTTTGAAAAAAATGGTGCACATTTTTCTAGGACATCAAAGGTCATTGGATTAATCCTTTTGGTATTTGCATTTGGGCATTTAAATGCTATAAAATATTTTAAATGCTCAAATAATCATAAACTAAAATGTTTGTTGTTGGATATATTCTTAGTAGTGGCCATGATTAATTTTATGATTTATGATAAAGCCCTGGTATGTTTAATAAAGCCCAACAGTTGCAGAAAAATAGAAAAAGAAACAAATCAAAAAAGAAAGGAGAGAGAGAGAACTTACCTGGCTTACCTGCAGCCCAGCTGTGTGGCCCAACACTGTAGCCAGCCCAGCCCAACTCCTCCCATGTCTTCAACCTCGTGCTAGTAGGCACGAGGGCGTGTGCCCGCGGCACGCGCGCGCCCGGCCACCTCCTGCTTTCCCGGGGCGCCCTGAGCCTTCCGTCGCGCCACGCCAACCCCCCAGACCCGTATGGATCGATATCTCCCTCCCTCACTCTCCCCATGCTCCTCTCCCTCCTCTGGCTCTCCTCTCGCACGCACCGAGATCCATTGTCGCCGCCGCACGCCGTTGCCGCGCCCACCGCCACTGCCTCACCTCTCCGACAAGCCCATTAGCTCCGCGCAGCCGTCCTCGACCTCTCCGTCGACCCACGCAAGCTCGGGCGACCCCAAGATGACGTGGTGACCTTCTTCCCCGTCTACGGCCGCCGGATGCCGTCGTTCGATTCGTCGGCCTCAAGCCCTCCCCGAGCTCACTAGCCTGCTCCGCGAGTTCCCTGTGAGCCCATCTTTCCTCCGCCCCTCTCCCCGTCGTCTCTTGCGACCTCTAGATGTGGTTTCCACCTCGGCTGGAGCCCGCCGCCGCCTCCACGAAGCTCGTCGTCGCTAGCAGCCCCGCTTGGCCAAACCAATCACGTAGGCGTGCTCTGGGCATCCCTAGGAAGCCGCAGCACACCTCAGGCCGCTTGCTAGTGCACCGCAACCCTCGCGCCTGAGCTCGCCGAGCTCCGGCCGCCGCACTTGCCCTCGGCGCCGTCGTTGTAGGGCACCCCAGCTGCTGCCGCTGGCCACAATGGATGCGCGCGAGCCTGGGCGTCTCGTAGAGCCCCTCCGCCGCTCTTCCGGTCGCCGGAGGGTGATTTCCGACGCCCTCCACCGTCCCTGGTGTCGCCGGCGTCGAGCCGCGGGTCAACTCTGGCGAGTTGACCTAGGGGTTTGACCCGCTGACAAGGGGTTTGACCTCCCCAAGCCCCTGCTTAATTAGCATTAGGTTAATTAGTGTCAAATTGACTTAGCTAATTAGATGAGCCACTGACATGTGGGCCCAGGGCCTATCTAACCTAGTTTAGTGCTAACTAAACACTAACTAACTCTGGTAGTTAGCTGAGACACTGACTGATGGGGCCCACCAGTCAGGTTTGACCTGGGCTGGCGCCTTTGACCCGCTTACGTCACAGTGACGCAGTGCTGACGCATTAATTCAACTACTGGATTTATTCTTTAATAGGAAATTCCAGAAAATAGTCAAAACTTCTAAAAATCATAGAAAATCAACCATAGCTCCAAATGGAAAGATTTATATATGAAAAATGATCAGAAAAATTCAATCTATCCATCTGTAATGGTTTCATGCATGACAAAACAAGTTAACCTTGCTGTTTAAGCAGAATAAGGTAATGCACTAATAAGGCCATGTTTAATGAGCTAATATTTGAATCTTTGATTCAAATGAGTTAATCCCCCACTACTAGGGAAAAGCCTATACACAGATTTTACCAGTAGCACTGTACAAAATCAAGCGCTGCTGCTACTTAGTAGCAGCGCATGTAAATAAACCGCGCTACTGCTATGACTTTAGCAGTAGCGCGTACTAGCGAAAAGCGCTGCTGCTACGTTTGAACTGGGCGCACATGGTTAGCCCAACCTAGTAGTAGCGCGTATAATGGCCCAGCGCTACTGCTAATCTCCTTAGCTGCAGCGCGCTTACGTGTAAAGCACTGCTGCTAACGGAAATAAAATAAAGTGAAAACAAGTAGAAAAGTAAATGAAAATGAAAGAAATAGAAAAAGGAGAAAGGGAAAAAATGAAATGTAAAGAAAAATAAAAGAAAAAAGGGAAAAAAGGAGAAAGGAATAGCAGTAGCGGGTTTCAGTAAACGCGTTATAGCTAACTTAGCTATAGCGCGTTTCCGGGAACGCGCTACCGTTACGTTTCACTTAAACAGCGGTTTCCCCCCACCCCGCCCCCCGGCCACCAATTCTTCCCCAAATCATCCCTCGCCCTCGCCGCCGTCTCCTCACCGCCGCTGCCCGAGGCCGCCCTCAGCCTCACCGCCACCACCCGAGGCCGCCCTCAGCCTCACCGCCGCCGCCCGAGGCCGCCCTTCACGTCACCGTCGGCGCC
>NC_057809.1:45837978-45844704 GCF_018294505.1 Triticum aestivum | reverse complement strand
GCCATCGTCTCTCCCCTCTCTGTAAGTCCCCCACCCCTCCCCCTCACTCATCTCTCTCTGTATTTTAGAGAAAAAATTAGATGTTAATTAGATATTTTTCAGTTAGGGCACTAGAGTTTTGCTAGGTTAATTAGGTTAGTAGTGCTGCTAGTAGTATTGGTACAGTAGGTTAATTAGGTGATGTTAAATGAATAACCTAAATGAATGAAATTAGTAGTTAACTAAATTTTTTTTCCTTTCATCATTATAGAGCACTAAAGTTAACTGAATTTTGTTCTATTAGTATTTAAATGAATTTTCTTCTACACTGTTTGCACATGTGGTTTCTCGTGTATATTTGGACACTGTTTGCAGGGAATGATGCTTAGTGGCCTATGTTTTGCCGGAATGTTGATTCATTTCTTTTCCGGCAAATTTCAGGTTCTCAATTTGTCCACTTTTTAGCAAAGCTCATGCCGAAATTTTCCGTGAATTTCGGCATGATTTGTGCTACAAACTAGGACATATCGAGTGCCCGTGATTTGCCGCACCAGGAAGGAGTCAACATTCCTGCAAAACAATAGGCCTTTTTTATGTCCTTATTCATTTTATTAGGTCTAGAATTAATTGACTAGATTTAATCATAGGAAACATGGCTAGCAACGATGAAGGACAGGGTTCTGGTGATTGCGACGACGCCTACCGAGCGGCAGACAATTTTTTAGCCTTACCGATGATCAAACGATGTTATTGTTGGGCCCACCGGTGGCATTGGGGACTGAGACCGACACGCAGACCGGTGCTGAGACTGAAACCGGCGCTTAGACTCAGACCGGCATCGAGACCGTCGCTGAGACTGAGACCGGCGCTGCCTCGGGGAGCGGAGCCGGTGTAGAACCGAAAGCAAAGAGGCAACGGGTTCCTAACAAACTCAGGACTACTGGAGTGGTGGTCACGGAGGTGGACGACGGCAATTTTGAGCCAACGGCGCCCGAGGAAGCGCGCCGATGCTACGGCAATCAAATAGGCTGCATCGTACGGACAAGCGCCACCATCAACGATGAGAAACTACAGAAGATAGAAAATATGAGGAGCTCCCTCCTAAAGAAGTTTCACCAGATATTCTTGTTCCCGGGCTGGAATGAGAAGGATTATAAAGATCCAGATGAGGACCCGGCAATGAAGAAGATAAACAAACACGCCATGACCAAGTTTAGCGACGCGTTGGCCGCCTGGAAAAATCGAGTGAAAGCAAGGATCATCGACAAGAAGGAACCCTACTCCGAGATCGTAAAGGATAATCCGACAATCACGGAAGAGCAGTTTCAAATATTCAAGGAGGCTTGCGAGGCCGAAGATGCCAAAAAAAGTCTAAGTACATAAAGGGGCTTCAAGAGAGGAACATTGGGAGGCACCACCTCGGAAGCCGTGGTTACGGTGGAAAGAGGTCCAAATGGGCCAAGGAGGACGCGGAAGCCGCGAGTCTGGGCATCCCAGACCCCTTGGCGGAGTTCACCGTCCCGCAGGAGCGTGACGTCCTTAGGGCCCGGCACCGTTGGGACCTAGTGAAAAAGGTGTACGAGACAACACCGGTCATTACGGAGTTCATGAGACTACTGGTAATTTTAGTTTCTGATCAATTCGACTACACATGTTAGTCATATTTGTAAACGATCGTTGTGCCTTTTGCAGAGAGAGCAGCACAGGATTGCGGCCGAAAGCGACTCGCCGTCTGAGGCATTGGCGAGGCCCAAATGGGACACTCCATTCAACCAGGTGTTGAACATATTGAAACAACAACCGGTGGATACTCGACCGTCGTATGGATGCGTGCATGGTGTCAGAGATGGCGCCACGTGGAAGAAGTACTACCGTGAGACCACGGAGGAGAGAAAGGAAAGACGAAGGTTAAATGAAGAAAACATCGACAAGAGGGTTGAGATTGCGGTTGAGAAGAAATCAACTGAGACAGTCGCAACAGCGGTAGCTGCCGCAAAACAGGTGGCTTTAGATATTTCTACTACCTTGGTTCCGGCCATTTTCAATTGGACCAGGAAAAATCCAAAAAAAGATGCAGCGGACTATCCCCTTGCTGACTTCTTGGCGGGGAGCAGCTCGACTAGCGTTGCACCAGCACCTGCAGCTGCACCTGCTCCTGCACCGGCTCCCGCACCGGACGTGCTAGGCGGTGCTTCATCTTTGGCTGAGCTCGACACCCTCACGGTATCTGTCACACCGGCCCCCTTCAATATAAATGTATAATCTCCCCTTTTCGTTGCCTTTCGGATGTCTCACATCGCAGACTTTTCTTTGCAGGCCGACGAAACCCCGTGCACCATATTGTACACCATCGGCGACCAGAAGGTGGACGTGGGGAAGGCGACGATAATGAAGCCGAAGGAACCATTGTTTCACAGCCGGCCGATCCCCCCGAACGTCTTCAAGGTTTCCGTGGCCAGTGTCAAACCGGGCCACGAGAATTTGCCTCCTCTAGACTACTGAGGGATGACGACGAGACACCGCGGCGGCTTGGTGATTGTTGCAATGCTGGGTGGGTCCTGTTGTGGCCAAAGAGTCTGCTTCGTCTGGAGGCGGGCGAAACACACCCACGAGCACGCAGCCTCAGCAAGGTATGAACATCAACACCCCACCTACCCAATTATCGTCGGGTGTCGGGTTGGGTGATAGCGGACGGGGTAAGGAGGAGGCTCCATTAGTCGCTGATGACGTCACCATGGATGAGGATGAGGACGACGCTGGCGCTGCTGAACAGTATGTCTATACTGGCGCCTCCTCAGGGTTTGAGCGTCATGAGTCAGTGCCTGAATTGCCGTCTCAACATATTATGGACGACCTTCCGGTAGTAAAGAAGTTTAGGAAGAGAGCAAGGAAAGGCAAAAAAGTTGTTTCTATGATCCAGTCGCCTCAGCAGCCTCGGCTTCAGGACCGTATAGATATCCTCGGTGCAGATAAATGGCATATCCTCGGTCAACCAATCCTACCCGCAACAGCGCTACGGGCCAGATTCGGCGATCTAAAGAGACTTCATGACGATGTGTTGCGGGTAGAGAAAGACCTCATCGCCTTGAAAGATCCAGGATATCCACTCTACGTGGTTAATGTTCCGCGGCAAATGTCGTACGTCAACAGCTTCCCCGCGGATAAGTTCTTCCTTTGATTCAATTACATATTCGACATGTTTCACGTGAAGAAGCTGGATTTTATGTTTGTCCGCCTTTATGCCTTGCACATGAACTACATCATCGGGGTTGAGCAGATATCTCATATCTGTGTCGCTGACCAGTACTACATGCACAAGGGCTTCTTGGGAGTCTGCACAAATCACCGTGAATACGCGAGGAATTACATCGTCGGTTTCATGCTCACCAATAAGGACAAGGGGGCGATTCTCGTGCCTTATCATCCCGTGTAAGTCATCCGCGCTGCTATCCTTCCTTCGATTTCAATCATTCATTTGCACTGTGGAGGCTAATTAATTTGAGGACTTATTTTGCGCAGCGGCGGGCGCGCCGTCCTCATCATCCTCTACCCCCGATTCTCCCACGCTCTTTACTTGGACACGTCGAAGAACATTCACAAAAAGGATTACACCCACATCAAGGATGTTCTCGACAGTGCTATGTATCACTACCAATCACTGGGTGGAGAGGTCAGGGACAAGAAGATGAGGGGCGGCAGGGTCGCCTTCGGCCATAAGACCAACTTATGCTGCATCCAGCAACCGGACGATTCTCTTAATGATGAATTCTATGTCCTACACCACATGCTGGAGTACAGACGGGATCACCAGAACCTTCGCATGGCACCTTCTTCCGGCGATGCCCATATTCTGCAATGGGCAAAGGACATAGGAGATATCGAGGATCATCGACTTCGAGCTGAGTTCTATAACATCCAGCGCGAACTTGCCCAAATCATCATGAAGGAGGTCATCAGAAAAACAGGGATGTTCTACGGAGAAGGACAAATGTCGCGGGAAGACGTCCGAACATGGATAGCCTCTCAGCGTCTCGACCTGAAGCCTTTCACTAGGCTCGGGGACTATCTCCCTGACTTGGATGGATGGAACGACATGTTGGAGTGATTGTCGATATATGACAATGTGTCCGTTTAGTGCATACTTTCTGTATGACAAAACTTTGAGTTATGCACGGTGAAACTTTATTTGTGATGTAAGTAAACCGTCCTCCTCCTCGACTAGCGAAAATCACTCTAGTTAGGGCATTTTGGGGTACGATGAACTTTGTTATTTATGCTTATGATATGTTGTTTTTATTTTTGCCAAGTCTGTCTCTTTCTGTTGCTCAACTACATACGTTGCATATCATCGACTCATGTGATGATGCAGGTGCATAGATCATAGATGGCGAAGAAGTGCTATGCCGGGAGTATATATACGACAAGTGGCCGGAGTGTCAGGCCCTTCCGGTTTCCGAGCGACAGGCAGTAGTTAGTTTAGAGGTTCACGCTAATGCGAAAGAGGGATATGAACTCATGTTCTCAAAGTGATAGCTCTTCTCGCGTATATCATTGTTTAGATGGATGACGATGTATTTGCATATCATTCGAGACTTGTATCGCTATTTTCGAGATGATGACGAGAGACCACTTTGTGTTGGATGATGATTATGATGATGACATGATTTGATGAGACTAATTGTATGTATATGCTATGATTACATTTGTATGTGTATGATATGCTAAAGATTATTGTATAAAGCCTATTCAAATACAAAACAAATATGTAGGAAAGAAACTAATAAATAAACTAGTAGTAGCGAGGGGGGAAATTTAGCAGTAGCGCCGCATTGTCAGTAGCGTGTCCCAGCAAACAGCGCTGCAGATAATATCAGTAGCGCCCTTTCCCAAAGAGCGCTACAGCTATTCATGTATAGCAGTAGCGTGGGACAATCGGCGGTACTGCTATACGTTAGCTGTAGTGCCTTATTAGTAGCGCCGGTGCCCGTGCTACTGAGAGGCCCAAAACCCTCGCTGCTGGTAGGCTTTTCCCTAGTAGTGCCCTTCTGTTTTAGCTTGCATTAGGCCAAGATACTTTCATCTTGCCATGTCATAGCATGCATCATATTGTTGCATATTGCCATGTGTTGATTATGTTCTGTGTGACTTTCGTGGTAGGTTCTGCCTCCGAGGATAACCCCGAGTATCCGTCTGAAGGGCAGTACCCTACTACCTCTACAACAAGCAAGCAACACGTTGATCATTCTGATACAACCCATGTTCTCGCTTCTGCTCTTGTTTACTGCATTAAGACAACGTGATTCAAACTGATGTGTGCTACGGTAGTTGAACCCTTATCCTCTGCATGACCTGTCATTGCCACAGTAACTAGATGAAACCCACTAGCATGTGTAGGAGTTGATTGAGCCATGTATGTGATTCCTACCTTGCTATGTCCGCTATGCTTAGAGTTGTGTCAGGTCTAGTTCATCTTGGTGATGGGCTAGAGTGAAATGATTATGTCGGTAATGTGAGGGATGTGTGGAACATGTTTTGGTAAAGGTATCGATGAGAGGCCATGTAGGAGTACATGGCGGGTTGTTTCATTGAGGCCGTCCCTAAGAACTGAGATCTGTCACGACCGGTTTTCCAATAAAAATATTTATTGAGGAACCAATCTTTTGAGTCCAGTATGAGAGAAATCCTCCTCACTGGTAGACAATTTCTTGATAGAATAAGCCAGTAGCATAAAATATATTACAGGGTCGAACTACGGTTGCTCAACCAAATTATTACAAGCACGCCAATAATTATACATAATGGCGGACATGACACAGTGGTGTGGAGACATACTACTGACTCGAGGATAGGGCGGTGGTGGAAAAACGCAGTGGGGAGAGAAATACAAGGCTCTAAGTCTATCATCTCATCGAGCGTCGAGGTGAGGCTCGATGAATTTATTTGGTAGCGGAAGCGGATATAAAACAGTGACCAAATCCAGGGTCGCACGAGACTGACTGGGACTCCTCTAAGTGTCGGACTCGCTATCGAACTCTTCATCCATGAAATCGCCTTCGTCGGCATCTGGCCAAAACAACAAGCCAGTGAGTACTTTGAAAGTACTCGCAAGATAGTTCGGACGTAAGATATAACAAATGCATGCATGGATGCGTCATGAATAAATTCACCAATTTACATTCAAAATTATCATAACAAGGTCAGTAAAAGGGAAACGGCGGTAGTCCGCCTGAAATCCCAACAGAACATAAATAATTTCCGATCGGGTGTCTGAAGCGACGCCTCGAAAGGTGAACAAATAAATATAAAGAAAAAGATGCCACAGTCGGGCGTCTTAGCGACACCACACAAAGGGCTTAAAAAGAAATACCTCAGTCGGACGTCGGGGCGACATCACAGAAAGGGCTTGAAAAGAAATGCCACAGTCGGACGTCGGGGCGACATCACAGAAAGGGCTTGAAAAGAAATGCCACAGTCGGACGTCGGGGCGACATCACAGAAAGGGCTTGAAAAGAAATGCCACAGTCGGACGTCGGGGCGACATCACAGAAAGGGCTTAAAAAGAAATGCCACAGTCGGACGTCGGGGCGACATCACAGAAAGGGCTTGAAAAGAAATGCCACAGTCGGACGTCGAGGCGACATCACAGAAAGTGCTTCTATTCACAGGTAAATAATACTCATAATAAACATTTAATTCATAAGAATAAATGGGTTAGTCCATCCACAGGGATAATCATTTAACCGGAGT
>NC_057809.1:45827783-45837890 GCF_018294505.1 Triticum aestivum | reverse complement strand
GGACGTCGGGGCGACATCACAGAAAGGGCTTGAAAATAAATGCCACAGTCGGACGTCGGGGCGACATCACAGAAAGGGCTTAAAAAGAAATGCCACAGTCGGACGTCGGGGCGACATCACAGAAGGGATTTTATGGACAGGTAAATAATAATCATAATAAACTTTTAATTCATAAGAATAAATGGGTTAGTCCATCCACAGGAATATCATTTAACCGGAATTAGCACTCATGCGAAACACCGGAGTCTCTGTCATCAACACTGTCATTGTTAGGACAAGATAATACGAAATTGGACATGGAATAGATGATTTGGAGGGATATATGACTCTGCAGAGTTTGTACAAAATTATTCCCACAGCCAACGGATTTCCGTAGTCACAAAGCACTAGTTCCGTTTACGGTATTTTGGAAGAAAACACAGCTAACCAGTACACACCCATCATACCTCTCGATGCTAGGAATCACCCTAGACACGTCCAAGAAAAACTTTTGAGACGGGGAGATCACAATCTCGAATAGCATGGGATCAAATTTATATACACGCGCTCTAAGGGGTGCCCCCCTCTCGGTCCCAACCGGAAACACCCATGCCCCCTGACCGGATGACTGGCTTTAATCCAGGGCCATGGAACCATCATCACGGCCTCTCCTTTTGGTGTGTACCAGAAAAGCGGTTTGCAACTTACCAAACCATATTCCTTGCGGAAAACATGTGGTAGTACAGGGAAGGAAATGAAAAGAACTGGACCGATACGGTTTGACACTGAAGTCACATAGTCCGGCATGAGACTGGCATGCTACAACACTGCCATCTCACCCATCCTCATGCCAACACATGGCCATTCATACTCACATCCATCCACTTATGGATCATCGAACTCACTTACCTCATTATCGCATAAAATGACATTCATCGATATGCTTATCAACATGCCATGAAACTAACTAAATGCAAAACATGCCAAGACACTCGTCATATCAAAAGTTCAAACATGCTTGCCTGGTTCAGAGTAGTCGGAGCCTAGCTCGGTGAAGTTCACGGCTCCGTCACCTCCTTCAGTATCTACGGTATAAAGAAAATATATGCGCTATCGTGAATACCAAGGAGTGCACAGAAAGTATACCAAATATTTTCCAAATAAATCTGATAAAAACTAGACAAGAATTTAAAGAGAACAGAAAAAGAATCAACCAAAAATACCTTTCTGTTTAAAAGTTATAAAGGTTTTTGTCCAGGGACTCATCTGTAATGAAAAAGAAGTTTTCTAGGGGCTAGTTTATAAAGACAGAAAGCGCTTCGGTAGCGACTACGCCAGCCCAGAGGGAAAGCGCATTCGGAAGAAGACGTTTTTAGAAAACGCTTCGTTTAGGAAGAACAGAGAGGCTCACAGCGGGTCCCGCTTGTCAGGTTTGAAAATATGAACGGGGCGGCAGATCTCGCCGGTGCCCGAGAGCCGCGGTGGTCGCCGGCGGTGATCCACGGCGAGGCAGAGAGATCGGAGGGTACCTCCGTGTTCAGGGCACCCTTCCGCGTCGGTTGGTGGTGGTGGTGGCGGTCGGCGAGCACCACGTCGACGGCGAGCTTTGCTCCGGCGGACGGCGGTTCGGGTGGTTGCGGACTTCGTCGGAGAGAGCTGCAGTGATCAAATTGAGGAGGGGGTTATGCTCCTGGTACCTAGAGAGGGTAACGAACGGGGTTTGGGCGCCGGAGACGGCCTCAGCAGAGCGAATCGAGGTGGCGGCCGAGGCGGATCGGGGCGGCCGGAGTTGAGGGGGAAGACCTCCTCGGGGTCCCCCTAGTGGCCTGGCGTGGCGTTGGTGAGGTGTGGGGATACGGCGTGCACGAGGGTGAGCTCGGGGCCCTTTTTATAGGCAGCCCGAGGCGGTGGCCGTGAACGGGGATTTCCGGCGATGGTTACGGTGGCGCAGTGCTCGGTCGGGGGTGATTAGGGAGTCGAGCGCCGTCGTGGGAGTTTACTGGGTCCGTTTAGATGCTAACCGGACTTGGATTAGAAGTTTAGGGCAGGCTTTGGTCGGAACGGGACGGCGCGGGTCCGTTGGCGGCAGAGAGCGCGTCCAGGGCTGTCGGGCCACGGCGACGGTGCAGCGGGGGTGTGCTGGCGTGCATGAGGCCACGCGGAGAGCCAGGGAGCGCTGGGCGGCGCGGAACGGCGTTGAGCCGCCGTTCTTGCCCTCTGTCAGCCGCCACGGGAGGTCCCGACGCCGCGGAAGACTCCGGCGAGGGCGGGCCATCGTGCCACCGACGCCAGGAAGAGGCCAAGTGAGCGTGTGGTGCTCCAGACAGTAGGAAGAGGCGGATAGGAACGTGCCAAATGCACTGTGAACGCGTGAGAGGAACTGACGAACGCACACGACACTGAAACTGAACTTTTCTGAATTTTTGAACAGTAACAGTGCCCGCAAGGTGTTCGACAGAATGAAATTGGCATCTAGGGATTTTTCCTTGAGCTGAAACTTGGTGGAGTGGCTTCTCATTGCTCACATAGGTTGCCTGAATTTTGGTGGAATTTTTGGAGTAGTGTAGATATGAATTTCGTCAAATTTGGCAAATCTGGTCCAAACTTGCAGAGGCTGAATTTTGAAAATTTTGAAAAGAGAAGGAGTGGATCAAGATGGTTCTGGGTTGTGGGTACAAAGGACTATCCAGGAGAGTTGGTTTGAGGTCAAAACTCAAATGCAATATGGTACTTGCTTTGAAAATCATTTGGGCTCAAAATAATTTTCAGAATTGACTTGAGAGGGAAAAATAATTAGAATAAAATCCAAAACTTGTTTGGATTAGTTGGGACAGAGAACTTAGGTTGATCACAAGGTGTAGGGGAGGTTTTGGAGGGGTTTTACCACATGGAAACAATGCAAAGTCAAGGGTGGTTCCAAGATGTGAAAATCCCCAAATTTTCATAGAGCTTCATTTTAAAAGAAAACAATTTAAACTCAAAAATTAAATTTGGAGAGAACCAACAGAGAAGAAGTTTCAAAAGATCAAACACCAAGTTTTGAAAAAAATAAAATCCTTGCCAAGGCAAAGGAAGTTTTTAAGTGGAAGGTTTTTCTGAAAAAGAAAAAAATTTAAAAAGCCTCTCCTCAAAAACCACAAAGTTTTTGATAAAAACCAAATAAAAAATTTTAGAGTGTCACAACACCTACCCCCTTAGGAAAAATCTCGTCCCCGAGATTTCAGCTGATCCTTAAATAGGTGTGGATGCTCAGTCCGAAGAAAATCCTCGCTTTTCCAAGTTGCTTCACTGTCGGTGTGATTGCTCCACTTGACTTTGAAAAACTTGATGGTCTTCTGTCGGGTCCTCCTTTCAGACTCCTCTAATATTCTTACGGGACGTTCTCGATAAGTGAGTTCTGGCTGCACATCAATGTTTTCATGGGATACTTGTTTCTCTGGGTTGCTTACATACTTCCTTAATTGAGAGACGTGGAACACGTCGTGAATGTCGGACAAGTCTTCGGGTAAGTCTAGCTGGTAGGCTACAGTGCCTCTTCGTGCCACTATGCAGAATGGTCCAATGAATCTTCGTGCTAACTTTCCTTTAATCTTAAATTGTTGCAATCCTCTCATAGGGGATACTCTCAGGTATACGAACTCACCGGGTTCGAAGCTGACCCTATGATGTTTCTGATCATAATAACTCTTCTGTCGACTTTGAGCGGTCTTAAGTCGGTCTCTGATTAGCTTGACCTTTTCCTCGGCTTCTCTGAGCATGTCTGGTCCGAAGATGCGGCTGTCTCCGGTCTCTGACCAATTTAACGGGGTACGACATCTCCGTCCGTACAAAGCCTCAAATGGTGCCATTTGTAGGCTGGCCTGGTAGCTATTGTTATACGCGAACTCGGCGTATGGCAGGCTTTCTTCCCAACTGGTTCCATATGTGAGGACACATGCTCTAAGCATGTCTTCTAAAATTTGGTTTACGCGTTCAGTTTGTCCATCAGTCTGTGGATGGTATGCGGTACTGAAGGCTAGTTGGGTTCCCAGAGCCTGTTGTAAATGCTCCCAAAATCTTGAGACGAACTGAGTGCCTCTGTCGGATATTATAGTCTTCGGGACACCGTGCAGACAAACTATGCGGCAAAGATAAATCCTGGCAAGCCTCTGAGTGGTGTAGGTTGTCTTCACTGGAATAAAGTGTGCCACTTTGGTCAACCTGTCAGTGATGACCCATATGGCATCATTCCCGTGTCGTGACCGAGGTAGTCTGACAATAAAATCCATCCCTATTTCATCCCATTTCCACTCAGGTATTTTGTTTGGTTGCAGTAGTCCAGCTGGTCTCTGATGTTCAGCTTTTATGCGTTGACATGAGTCGCAACATGCAATGAAGGCGGCTATGTCCCTCTTCATACCATGCCACCAAAATCTTTCCTGAATATCCTTATACATTTTGGTTCCTCCAGGGTGGATCGAATATGGAGTGGTGTGTGCTTCAGCTAAAATTTGCTGTTTAAGGTCTTCTATGTTTGGCACGCATAGCCTTTCTCCGTACCATAATATTCCTTCATTATCTATGACGAATTTCGAGGCCTTGCCCATATTCAACTTTCTTTTAATTCCTTCAATGCTGGGGTGACCGGGCTGAGCTTCTTTAATTTTCTCCACAAGGTTGGGTTGTATTTCCAAGTTTGATATGGTGCCTTCTGCTACCATTATCAAGTTGAGCTTGGCAAATTCTTGATGGAATTCGGGCCTCAAGCTGTGCAGATAGTTTCCGTCGGAGCTGGGGTTCCGACTCAGGGCATCGGCCACTACATTTGCTTTCCCTGGATGGAAATGGATCCCAACATCATAATCCTTTACCAATTCCAACCAGCGTCGTTGCCGTAAATTTAGTTCTCGCTGCGTGAAAATATATTTGAGACTTTTGTGATCCGTATATATTTCACATCGATTCCCAAGTAAGAAATGCCTCCATTCCTTGAGTGCATGAATAACCGCTGCCATTTCTAAGTCATGAGTGGGATAATTTTCCTCATGCTTGCGAAGTTGCCTTGAAGCGTAGGCGACAACCTTGCCTTCCTGCATCAACACGCATCCGAGACCTTTTCTGGACGCATCACAATATACTTCAAAATTCTTGTGTATGTCGGGTACAATTAATACCGGTGCTGTTGTTAATTTCCGCTTTAGCTCTTGGAAACTTTTCTCGCAGGCTTCTGTCCACTCAAACTTCTTATCTTTCTTGAGAAACTGTGTCATAGGCTTGGCTATGGTGGAAAATCCTTCAATAAATCTGCGGTAATATCCTGCCATTCCCAAGAAACTCCGTATGTCCGTTACGCTGGCTGGTGATTTCCAGTCAAGTACGGCCTTAACTTTCTCTGGGTCCACTGCGATACCGTCTTAAGTCAGCACGTGGCCTAGAAAACCTACTTGTCTTAGCCAAAATTCGCACTTGCTGAACTTGGCATACAATTGGTGTTTTCTTAGCTCTCCTAGCACAATCCTGAGATGTTCTGCGTGCTCTTCTGGTGTCTTGGAGTATACCAGAATATCATCGATGAATACCACGACGAACTTGTCCATTAACTTCATAAATACTTTGTTCATGAGGTGAACAAAATATGCTGGGGCGTTAGTTAATCCAAATGGCATCACTGTGAACTCGTACAGTCCAAATCTGGAGGTGAAGGCTGTTTTGGGGATATCTTCCGTTCGTACCTTCAATTGATGGTATCCTGACCTTAAGTCAATTTTTGAGAATACCTTGGCCTGAGCAAGTTGATCAAACAAATCGTTTATCCTTGGCATCGGGTATTTGTTTTTGACTGTGACCATGTTAAGGGCTCGATAGTCAATACACAATCTCAGTGTTCCATCCATCTTTTTGGCAAATAAAATTGGTGACCCCCAAGGTGAGGAGCTGGCTCGAATGTATCCTTTTTCCAGTAATTCCTTTATTTGCTTCTTCAACTCGACCAACTCGGATGGTGCCATTCTGTATGGTTTCTTGTATATGGGGGCGGTTCCAGGTGCTAGCTCAATGCGGAATTCTATTTCTCGGTCTGGTGGCATGCCTGGCAGCTCTTCAGGGAATACATCTGGGAATTCACACACTACTGGAACCTTGTTTAGCTCAGAAACGTCCACCTTATTTAATCTCGGTTGCCGGGGTCTTTTTCCTTCCTTGGCTGATACTCTTATTGTCTTCCCTTGGTGGTGTGTGAGAATCACGGTCCTGTTGAAACAGTCGATGAAACCTTTATTGGTGGTTAGCCAATCCATCCCTAGGATGACATCCAGTCCTTTATTTTCCAATACAATAAGATTTGTGTGAAACTCCAATCCTTCGAACTCAATGACCACATTCTGACAGTAATTCTGAGAAACTTGCTGAATCCCAGGGGACTTGATGATCATGGATTTCTCCAAAGGAAGTATCGAAAACTTATTTTGTAAAGCAAAACTTTTCAAAATGAAAGAGTGAGAAGCTCCAGAATCAAACAAAACCATTGCAGGTATTGTGTTGACAGGAAACGTACCGAGTACGATATCCGGAGCATTTTGTGCCTCCTCTTTGGTTATGTGGTTCAGATGACCCTTCCTGTGGTTATTGTTGGGATTGAAATTGTTTCGCTTGGGTGCTGAATTATTGCCGCCGTTGTTCGGCTTTGGGGTTGAACTCCTTGGCTTGGGGCACTGTTTGGCATAGTGCCCTTCTTCTCCACAAGCGTAACAAGTAACGCCGGGGCGATAGGTGAATTCCTTGTCCCTTGCATGAAAATTCTTGATTGGGCGTGAGACATTGGATGAGAATTTGTGTGTCCCACCCTTTTGAAAATCTGTCTTGCTTCGGTGATTGCGAGCGTGATTAGTCTGGTCCCTTTTTCGCTTGCGGATATCTTCCAGACTGCGTCTTTCATTTTCCAAAGTAATGGCTTTGTCGACCAGTGTTTTAAAATCAGGAAAAGTGTGCACGACCAGTTGGCATTTAAGCGCGGGCGCCAGACCGTCAAGGAATTTCTCCATCTTCTTGATTTCAGTCATACGTTCCTCATTGGCGTAGCGGGATAATAGGGTAAATTGACTGTTGTAATCTGACACTGTCATGTTCCTTTGTTTGAGGTCATCGAATTCTCTCTTCTTGATTTTCATAATACTCTTAGGAATATGTGCACCATGGAAACCTTCCTTGAAATCATCCCAGGTTATGTTATTTTCATTGGGATGCATGTGCAGAAAATTCTCCCACCACGATGCGGCTGCTCCTGTGAGATAGTGTGGAGCATATAGTACTTTCTCGAGATCTGAACATTTTGCAATAATTAATTTCCTCTCCATATCTCGAAGCCAGTCCTCGGCTTCAAGAGGCTGGTCAGTGTGAGAAAATGTTTGAGGACGTGTCTTCTGTAGTTCAGATAATTTGGAATGCTGTTGATAATGTCCATGGTGATTTCCCATGTTGATGACTTGGTTCATCATCTCCCGATGTTGTTGCTGACTCTGCTCATAAAGGCGGCACATTTGTGAAAGTGCCGATTCACTGCCCTGTTGGCTTGACTGTCCCTGAGTGAACTCGTTGTTGGGTTGTGTATCATAATTTTCCTCTGGTGGAGTTGGCATGGAGCGTGTCCAAGGACGAGACATTTTTCACTCTGGGGATATATTTTTTTGTAAAACTCATAAGAAAAGCGGAAAGAGTCGCAAAACAAAACCATAAATGCATAAAGCTGGCAGATAGAATTAAATAACTCGGCTTACTTAAGAGAAACAAATCGACTTGCGCATGGAGAAGGACTGCTCATTACATATCTTACACGCGGGTGGTAATTATACAATACATCACTCAGGATATGCGTACATAATCCTGACATGTTATTTAGGCTAGTGCACTTCTCCAGATCCTACATGATGCGCAAACAGGCTACTTCTCACAACCTATGTACATATCTTACAAAGCGGTACAATACACGGCAGCTAAGCGTACTCAGGCAGAGATGTTGACGACCTCCTTTGCCCTGCCGAGGGCGAGGCGTAGCGAGGTTGGGGACTCGACTTCCTCCTCGCTAATGGGCTCCATACGTGTAGTGTTGCGCAGAGTGGACGGAGCGGTTGCCAGGGGCGGAGCAACACGTACAGGAGTGGGCGCGAAGGGTGGTGCAGTGCGCGCTGAAGTGGGTGCAATGACTTGGTTGAATTCTTCGGTAGAAGGCAGGCGACGAGTAGGCATATAAGATGCCGAGGACGAGACCAAAGTCAGTGGCGGAGCGATGGGTAGGAGCTCCCTCCTGTTGGAGGCACAGCCATGGACTGAGTCCATGCGGGTAGCTACGAAGTCGTCCACCAGGTTGTCGAAGGCTGCCTCCAGGGCCCGGAGATACTCAATGAGCATCTCAAAAGCCTCGTCTCGTTCTCCTCTGGGGCAGGAGTATGCGTAGTGACAGGTGTAAGGCACATGGCACGGAAGATAACGGTAACGACGAGTCTTCATCACGGGAAGGACATCCCTGAGACGAGCTATCGCCTCGCGGGCTGCCATCTGCATAGCATGCCTCTCCGTAGGCATTGCTCTTCCCACAAACCGGAAGCGGCGTAACTCACCACGCCCTCCCTTGAACTGCACCGCGGCCTGGTGCATGGTCAGACTGTCGTTGACTCGGTGCTGGCAGAGTGTGAAGACTGGGCGTACGGATGGCCCCATCGCAACCTGAACGATGAAAGAAAGAAGCTTGACGAACCCATCGGGCACGTTGGCGAAGGTCTGAGACTCGCAGCTGTTGTCGGCCATCTACAAAAGTGGGCAAAAATTCTGCAGGGTCAGATCATAAATTTATGCTGACTGACAGAAAATGACTACAATTGCAATAATATAAATTAGCTCTATCATGCTAATAACTAATTAGCGATCGCACCTAGTGGCTTCCTACAGTCAGCCTGGCTCTGATACCAAGCTTGTCACGACCGGTTTTCTAATAAAAATATTTATTGAGGAACCAATCTTTTGAGTCCAGTATGAGAGAAATCCTCCTCACTGGTAGACAATTTCTTGATACAATAAGCCAGTAGCATAAAATATATTACAGGGTCGAACTGTGGTTGCTCAACCAAATTATTACAAGCACGCCAATAATTATACATAATGGCGGACATGACACAGTGGTGTGGAGACATACTACTGACTCGAGGATAGGGCGGTGGTGGAAAAACGCAGCGGGGAGAGAAATACAAGGCTCTAAGTCTATCATCTCATCGAGCGTCGACGTGAGGCTCGATGAATTTATTTGGTAGCGGAAGCGGATATAAAACAGTGACCAAATCCAGGGTCGCACGAGACTGATTGGGACTCCTCTAAGTGTCGGACTCGCTATCGAACTCTTCATCCATGAAATCGCCTTCGTCAGCATCTGGCCAAATCAACAAGCCAGTGAGTACTTTGAAAGTACTCGCAAGATAGTTTGGACGTAAGATATAACAAATGCATGCATGGATGCGTCATGAATAAATTCACCAATGTACATTCAAAATTATCATAACAAGGTCAGTAAAAGGGAAACGGCGGTAGTCCGCCTGAAATCCCAACAGAACATAAATAATTTCCGATCGGGTGTCTGAAGCGACGCCTCGAAAGGTGAACAAATAAATATAAAGAAAAAGAAGCCACAGTCGGGCGTCTTAGCGACACCACATAAAGGGCTTAAAAAGAAATACCTCAGTCGGACGTCGGGGCGACGTCACAGAAAGGGCTTGAAAAGAAATGCCACAGTCGGACGTCGGGGCGACATCACAGAAAGGGCTTGAAAAGAAATGCCACAGTCGGACGTCAGGGCGACATCACAGAAAGGGCTTGAAAAGAAATGCCACAGTCGGACGTCGGGGCGACATCACAGAAAGGGCTTGAAAAGAAATGCCACAGTCGGACGTCGGGGCGACATCACAGAAAGGGCTTAAAAAGAAATGCCACAGTCGGACGTCGGGGCGACATCACAGAAAGGGCTTGAAAAGAAATGCCACAGTCGGACGTCGAGGCGACATCACAGAAAGTGCTTCTATTCACAGGTAAATAATACTCATAATAAACATTTAATTCATAAGAATAAATGGGTTAGTCCATCCACAGGGATAATCATTTAACCGGAGT
>NC_057809.1:45742097-45827750 GCF_018294505.1 Triticum aestivum | reverse complement strand
ACGTCGGGGCGACATCACAGAAAGGGCTTGAAAAGAAATGCCACAGTCGGACGTCGGGGTGACATCACAGAAAGGGCTTGAAAAGAAATGCCACAGTCGGACGTCGGGGCGACATCACAGAAAGGGCTTAAAAAGAAATGCCACAGTCGGACGTCGGGGCGACATCACAGAAGGGCTTTTATGGACAGGTAAATAATAATCATAATAAACTTTTAATTCATAAGAATAAATGGGTTAGTCCATCCACAGGAATATCATTTAACCGGAATTAGCACTCATGCGAAACACCGGAGTCTCTGTCATCAACACTGTCATTGTTAGGACAAGATAATACGAAATTGGACAAGGAATAGATGATTTGGAGGGATATATGACTCTGCAGAGTTTGTACAAAATTATTCCCACAGCCAACGGATTTCCGTAGTCACGAAGGACTAGTTCCGTTTACGGTATTTTGGAAGAAAACACAGCTAACCAGTACACACCCATCATACCCCTCGATGCTAGGAATCACCCTAGACATCATCCAAGAAAAACTTTTGAGACGGGGAGATCACAATCTCGAATAGCATGGGATCAAATTTATATACGCGCGCTCTAAGGGGTGCCCCCCCTCTCGGTCCCAACCGGAAACACCCATGCCCCCTGACCGGATGACTGGCTTTAATCCAGGGCCATGGAACCATCATCACGGCCTCTCCTTTTGGTGTGTACCAGAAAAGCGGTTTGCAACTTACTAAACCATATTCCTTGCGGAAAACATGTGGTAGTATAGGGAAGGAAATGAAAGGAACTGGACCGATACGGTTTGACACTGAAGTCACATAGTCCGGCATGAGACTGGCATGCTACAACACTGCCATCTCACCCATCCTCATGCCAACACATGGCCATTCATACTCACATCCATCCACTTATGGATCATTGAACTCACTTACCTCATTATCGCATAAAATGACATTCATCGATATGCTTATCAACATGCCATGAAACTAACTAAATGCAAAACATGCCAAGACACTCGTCATATCAAAAGTTCAAACATGCTTGCCTGGTTCAGAGTAGTCGGAGCCTAGCTCGGTGAAGTTCACGGCTCCGTCACCTCCTTCAGTATCTACGGTATAAAGAAAATATATGCGCTATCGTGAATACCAAGGAGTGCACAGAAAGTATACCAAATATTTTCCAAATAAATCTGATAAAAAAACTAGACAAAATTTTAAAGAGAACAGAAAAAGAATCAACCAAAAATACCTTTCTGTTTAAAAGTTATAAAGGTTTTTGTCCAGGGACTCATCTGTAATGAAACAGAAGTTTTCTAGGGGCTAGTTTATAAAGACAGAAAGCGCTTCGGTAGCGACTACGCCAGCCCAGAGGGAAAGCGCATTCGGAAGAAGACGTTTTTAGAAAACGCTTCGTTTAGGAAGAACAGAGAGGCTGACAGCGGGTCCCGCTTGTCAGGTTTGAAAATATGAACGGGGCGGCAGATCTCGCTGGTGCCCGGGAGCCGCGGTGGTCGCCGGCGACGATCCACGGCGAGGCAGAGAGATCGGAGGGTACCTCCGTGTTCAGGGCACCCTTCCGCGTCGGTTGGTGGTGGTGGTGGCGGTCGGCGAGCACCACGTCGACGGCGAGCTTTGCTCCGGCGGACGGCGGTTCGGGTGGTTGTGGACTTCGTCGGAGAGAGCTGCAGTGATCAAATTGAGGAGGGGGTTATGCTCCTGGTACCTAGAGAGGGTAACGAACGGGGTTTGGGCGCCGGAGACGGCCTCAGCGGAGCGAATCGAGGTGGCGGCCGAGGCGGATCGGGGCGGCCGGAGTTGAGGGGGAAGACCTCCTCGGGGTCCCCCTAGTGGCCTGGCGTGGTGTTGGTGAGGTGTGGGGATGCGGCGTGCACGAGGGTGAGCTCGGGGCCCTTTTTATAGGCAGCCCGAGGCGGTGGCCGTGAACGGGGATTTCCGGCGATGGTTACGGTGGCGCAGTGCTCGGTCGGGGGTGATTAGGGAGTCGAGCGCCGTCGTGGGAGTTTACTGGGTCCGTTTAGATGCTAACCGGACTTGGATTAGAAGTTTAGGGCAGGCTTTGGTCGGAACGGGACGGCGCGGGTCCGTTGGCGGCAGAGAGCGCGTCTAGGGCTATCGGGCCACGGCGACGGTGCAGCGGGGGTGTGCTGGCATGCATGAGGCCACGCGGAGAGCCAGGGAGCGCTGGGCGGCGCGGAACGGCGTTGAGCCGCCGTTCTTGCCCTCTGTCAGCCGCCACGGGAGGTCCCGACGCCGCGGAAGACTCCGGCGAGGGCGGGCCATCGTGCCACCGATGCCAGGAAGAGGCCAAGTGAGCGTGTGGTGCTCCAGACAGTAGGAAGAGGCGGAGAGGAACGTGCCAAATGCACTGTGAACGCGTGAGAGGAACTGACGAACGCACACGACACTGAAACTGAACTTTTCTGAATTTTTGAACAGTAACAGTGCCCGCAAGGTGTTCGACAGAATGAAATTGGCATCTAGGGATTTTTTCCTTGAGCTGAAACTTGGTGGAGTGGCTTCTCATTGCTCACATAGGTTGCCTGAATTTTGGTGGAATTTTTGGAGTAGTGTAGATATGAATTTCATCAAATTTGGCAAATCTGGTCCAAACTTGCAGAGGCTGAATTTTGAAAATTTTGAAAAGAGAAGGAGTGGATCAAGATGGTTCTGGGTTGTGGGTACAAAGGACTATCCAGGAGAGTTGGTTTGAGGTCAAAACTCAAATGCAATATGGTACTTGCTTTGAAAATCATTTGGGCTCAAAATAATTTTCAGAATTGATTTGAGAGGGAAAAATAATTAGAATAAAATCCAAAACTTGTTTGGATTAGTTGGGACAGAGAACTTAGGTTGATCACAAGGTGTAGGGGAGATTTTGGAGGGGTTTTACCACATGGAAACAATGCAAAGTCAAGGGTGGTTCCAAGATGTGAAAATCCCCAAATTTTCATAGAGCTTCATTTTAAAAGAAAACAATTTAAACTCAAAAATTAAATTTGGAGAGAACCAACAGAGAAGAAGTTTCAAAAGATCAAACACCAAGTTTTGAAAAAAAATAAAATCCTTGCCAAGGCAAAGGAAGTTTTTAAGTGGAAGGTTTTTCTGAAAAAGAAAAAAATTTAAAAAGCCTCTCCTCAAAAACCACAAAGTTTTTGATAAAAACCAAATAAAAAAATTTTGAGTGTCACAAGATCTGTATGTGTGATTTAAGATTCAGCTACTACCATGCATTGGGATCCTTAATTGACCCTCTCGGCTTCTTAAATACCCTAGTACTCTATCCAGGAGTTGCAAATAGTTTCTAGTGTTTGTAGGTTATGTGTTGGCGGCCGTGCGTAGCGCTGACCCTAGGGGTGGGCTATGTTGCGGTAGATACACCGTGGCACGGTGTACCGAGTCACCCATTTGGTGTGTCGGGAACCCTATTCACATCGTTCGGGGCCGTATGTGGAAACCTCGGCCGGACTCCCTGCGGCTGGAACCTGGATAGGCGATAAACCTGGACTAGAGACTTAAGTGTTTAGGTAGGCCGTGGCCGACACCCTCGCTGGGCTTCCGCTTGAAGTTTGCTGAGTACATGTCGTGTAAACGGCGGTAAGAGGTGAAAGCATGTATGAAGAAGTATACCCCTGTAGGGTTAACATCATCTATTCGAATAGCCACGTCCGCGGTAAAGGACTACTTGGTTGCCTATACAGTTCATAGACAAGTTAATGGATACTACTAAAAGACTCAAGATAAGTGTGAGTACCGAGGATGGCCCTCTCATAGGATGACGAGAGAGGATCCACGGTGGAGTATGGTGTTGGTGAGTAGTTGACTCGTGTGCGAAAACTATTTTACTAGTGGAGTTCCGTAGGATAGCTTAGCCAAGAGTCAAAGCTGGCTTGCTGCAATAACCCCACCACCTTCTTGAGAATGAGCATGGATAGTAGGTTCTGTTGTAAGACTTGTTGAGTACCTTTGTACTCATGTTTGCTTAATTACTATTTTCAGACGACAACACCGCCCCCTCTGATGGGTTCTACGTAGACCTTGACGTCAACGAGTGACTAGCCACCCAGGTGGTGGTCCTGGCCATGGAGGGCCCTATGTAGATAGACAGGCTTCGAGAAGCCTTCTTTCTTTCTAGTGTTTGTACTCAGACTAGTTGCTTCCGCTTGTGCTTGTATGATTGTATGACTTGAGTGTCGGGTCATGTGACCCCTATCTATATGAACATGTTATGTATGGCTCTCTGGAGCCTTTAAATAAAGTACTTGAGTTGTAGAGTTTTGTTGTGATGCCATGTTGTATGTACTCATATCGAGCATATTGTGTGTATGATTGAAATGCTTGGTATGAGTGGGATCCGACAATCTAGTTGTTTATCCTTGGCAGCATTTCTTATGGGGAAATGTAGTCTAGTGTTCCTCGAGCCATAGTAGTCCGCTACAGCCCGGTTCACCGGAGTCCTGCTAGCCCAGCACTACTACTCAGGACACTTGACTGGCCGGCATGTGTTTCACGTTGTTCCTATGTCTGTCCCTTCAGGGAAATGTCACGCGGTGACATCCGGAGTCCTGCCTAGCCTGCTACAGCCCGGGTTCCCCGGAGTCCTGTTAGCCCAGTGCTACAGCCCGGAATCACTCGCTGATGACCGACATGCTCGATGTGATTCATGTATGCATGTCTCCATAGGTCTGTGCCGCTTTGGGTTTACAACTAGCCATGTCGGCCCGGGTTCTCTGTCATATGGATGCTAGCGACACTATCATATACGTGAGCCAAAAGACGCAAACGGTCCCGAGCCATGGTAAGGCGACACCCGTGGGATACCGTGTGTGAGGCCGCAAAGTGATATGAGGTGTTACCGGCTAGATCGATGTGACTTGGAATCGGGGTCCTGACAGCTGGAGTAGTTGTAGGTGTGATCTCCCGAACACTATTCGACGGCAGAGGCTAAATCATGCTCATCATGATCGTGCAGCGCACCTGACATGGGCTTGAATCCATCGAAGATCAAGTCTCTGCGGATGTCGCCAGTGTAGTTTCAGTTTCCGAACCTGACCTGATGGCCAGGGGCGTAGCTCTCGATCTGCTCCAGATGGCCAAGCGAATTGGCCCGCAGTGCGAAGCCGCCGAATACGAAGATCTGTCCGGGGAGGAAAACCTCACCCTGGACCGCATCGTTACCGATGATCGAAGGGGCCATCGAGCCTTATGGTGAAGGCACAGTGGAACTCTCAATGAAAGCACCAATGTCGGTGTCAAAACCAGCGGATCTCGGGTAGGGGGTCCCGAACTGTGCGTCTAAGGCGGATGGTAACGGGAGGCAGGGGACACGATGTTTACCCAGGTTCAGGCCCTCTTGATGGAGGTAATACCCTACGTCCTGCTTGATTGATATTGATGATACGAGTATTACAAGAGTTGATCTACCATGAGATCGTAGAGGCTAAACCCTAGAAGCTAGCCTATGGTATGATTGTATGTTGTCCTACGGACTAAACCCTCCTGTTTATATAGACACCGGAGGGGGCTAGGGTTACACAGAGTCAGTTACAAGGGAGGAGATCTACATATCCGTATTGCCAAGCTTGCCTTCCATGCCAAGGAAAGTCCCATCTGGATACAGGACGAAGTCTTCAATCTTGTATCTTCATAGTCCAACGGTCCGGCTAGAGGATATAGTCCGGCTGTCCGGAGACCCCCTAATCCAGGACTCCCTCAGAGTTGATAAGAAATTAAATGTTATCCAATATGCTAGTAAAACTCTAGACAGCGCCCAAAGAAATTATGCTACTACTGAAAAAGAATTCTTTGCAGTTGTGTTTGCTTGTGATAAGTTCAGACCTTATAGTGTTGATTCTAAAGTAACTATTCACACTGATCATGCTGCTATTAAATATCTCGTGGAAAAGAAAGATGCTAAACCTAGGCTTATTAGATGGGTTCTCCTGCTACAAGAATTTGTTTTGCATATGATTGATAGAAAGGGAGCTGAGAACCCCGTTGCAAATAACTTGTCTAGGTTAGAGAATGTTCTTGATGACCCACTACCTATTGATGATAGCTTTCCTGATGAACAATTAGCTGTCATAAATGCTTCTCATACTGCTCCATGGTATGCTGATTATGCTAATTATATTGTTGCTAAGTTTATACCACCTAGTTTCACATACCAGCAAAAGAAAAAGTTCTTCTATGATTTAAGACATTACTTCTGGGATGACCCACATCTTTACAAAGAAGGAGTAGACGGTGTTATTAGACGTTGTGTACCTGAGCATGAACAGGAACAGATCTTACACAAATGTCACTCTGAAGCTTATGGAGGACACCATGCTGGAGATAGAACTGCACACAAGGTATTGCAATCCGGTTTTTATTGGCCTACTCTCTTCAAGGATGTCCGTAAGTTTTTTTTGACCATAAACAGTAGGGGAACCCCCTACTGTGAAATAATTAATTAAATGGGGATGATTTAAATGGGGATGTCCGTAAGTTTGTTTTATCTTGCGATGAATGTCAAAGAATTAGTAATATTAGTAGACGTCAAGAAATGCCTATGAATTATTCACTCGTTATTGAACCATTTGATGCTTGGGGCTTCGATTATATGGGACTGTTTCCTTCCTCTAATGGGTATACACATATTTTAGTTGTTGTTGATTACATTACTAAGTGGGTAGAAGCTATTCCAACTAGTAGTGATGATCATAACACCTCTATTAAGATGCTTAAAGAAGTTATTTTTTCGAGGTTTGGAGTCCCTAGATATTTAATGACTGATGGTGGTTCACATTTTATTCATGGTGCCTTTCGTAAAATGCTTGCTAAGTATGATGTTAGTCATAGAATTGCATCTCCATATCATCCACAGCCTAGTGGTCAAGTAGAACTTAGCAATAGAGAGCTTAAATTAATTTCGCAAAAGACTGTTAATAGATCTAGAAAGAATTGGTCCAAGAAACTTGATGATGCATTATGGGCTTATAGAACTGCATACAAAAATCCCATGGGTATGTCTCCGTATAAAATGGTTTATGGTAAAGCATGTCACTTACCTCTTGAATTAGAACATAAGGCATATTGGGCTATTAAAGAGCTCAACTATGACTTCAAACTTGCCGGTGAGAAGAGGATTTTTGACATTATCTCACTTGATGAATGGAGAACCCAGGCATATGAAAATGCCAAGTTGTTTAAAGAAAAAGTTAAAAGATGGCACGATAAAAGGATACAAAAACGTGAGTTCAATGTAGGTGATTATGTATTGTTGTACAACTCTCACTTAAGATTTTTTGCAGGCAAACTTCTCTCTAAATGGGAAGGTCCTTATGTTATCGAGGAGGTCTATCGTTCCGGTGCCATAAGAAACAACAACTTCAAAGGCACAAATCCGAAGGTGGTGAACTGTCAAAGAATCAAACATTATATCTCAAGTAATCCCATAAAAGTTGAAACTAATATTATTGAAATCGTAACCCTGGATGAATACATAAGGGACACTTTCTAGAACGTTTCAGACTCTAAAAAGGAATAGGTACATGGTACGGTAAGTAAACCGACTCCAAAACAGTTCTAATGGCAATATTTCTCCGTTTTGGAATATATAAAAAATAGGACAATAAGAAGCAGACCGGAAAGGGCACGGGGCTTCCATGAGGGTGGAGGGCGCGCCCTACCCCCCTGGGCGTGCCCCCTGCCTCGTGGGCACCCCGTGTGCTCTACGGACTCCGTTTTCTTGCGCGATACTTATTTTGGTCGGTAAAAATGAAGGAAATATGCCCTAGAGGCAATAATAAATTATTATTTAATTCCTTATATCATGATAAATGTTTATTATTCATGCTAGAATTGTATTAATCGGAAACATAATACATGTGTGAATACATAGACAAACAGAGTGTCACTAGTATGCCTCTACTTGACTAGCTCGATGATCGAAGATGGTTATGTTTCCTAACCATAAACATGTGTTGTCATTTGATTAACGGGATCACATCATTAGGAGAATGATGTGATTGACTTGACCCATTCCGTTAGCTTAGCACTCGATCGTTTAGTATGTTGCTATTGCTTTCTTCATGACTTATACATGTTCCTATGACTATGAGATTATGCAACTCCCGTTTACCGAAGAAACACTTTGTGTGCTACCAAACGTCACAACGTAACTGCGTGATTATAAAGGAGCTCTACAGGTGTCTCCAAAGGTACATGTTGGGTTGGCGTATTTCGAGATCCGGATTTGTCACTCCGATTGTCGGAGAGGTATCTCTGGGCCCTCTCGATAATGCACATCACATAAGCCTTGCAAGCATTGCAACTAATGAGTTAGTTGTGAGATGATGTATTACGGAACGAGTAAAGGGACTTGCCGATAACGAGATTGAACTAGGTATTGAGATACCGACGATCAAATCTCGGGCAAGTAACATACCGATGACAAAGGGAACAACGTATGTTGTTATGCAGTCTGACCGATAAAGATCTTCGTAGAATATGTAGGAGCCAATATGAGCATCCAGGTTCCGCTATTGGTTATTGACCGGAGACGTGTCTTGATCATGTCTACATTGTTCTCAAACCCTTAGGGTCCGCACGCTTAAGGTTTCGATGACAGTTATATTATGAGTTTATGAGTTTTGATGTACCGAAGGAGTTCAGAGTCCCGGATGAGATCGGGGACATGACGAGGAGTCTCGAAATGGTCAAGAAGTGAAGATCGATATATTGGACGACTATATTCATACATCGGAAAGGTTCCGAGTGGTTTGGGTATTTTTCTCAGTACCGGGGAGTTACGGGAATAGGGGGGAAGAAGTATATGGGCCTTATTGGGCTTTAGGGGAGAGGGAGAGGCAGGCCGCCCCCCCCCCCCAAGGCCTAGTCCGAATTGGACTAGGGGAAGGGGCTGCGCCCCCTCCTTCCTTCTCTTCCCTCTTCCCCTTCCTTGTCTCCTACTCCTACTACATGGAAGGACTCCTAGTTGGACTAGGAAAAGGGGAATCCTACTCCCGGTGGGAGTAGAACTCCCCTAGGGCGCGCCATAGAGAGGGCCGGCCCTCCCCTCCTCCACTCCTTTATATACGGGGGCAGGGGGCACCCCATAGACACACAAGTTGATCTTCGTGATCGTTCTCTTAGCCGTTTGCGGTGCCCCCCTCCACCATAATCCTCGATAATATTGTAGCGGTCCTTAGGCGAAGCCCTGCGACAGTAGAACATCAAGATCATCACCACGCCGTCGTGCTGACGGAACTCTTCCCTGACACTTTGCTGGATCGGAGTCCGGGGATCGTCATCGAGCTGAACGTGTGCTAGAACTCGGAGGTGCCGTAGTTTCGGTGCTTGATCGGTCGGGCCATGAAGACGTACGACTACATCAACCACGTTGTGCCAACGCTTCCACTATCGGTCTGCGAGGGTACGTAGACAACACTCTCCCCTCTCGTTGCTATGCATCACCATGATCTTCCGTGTGCGTAGGAAAATTTTTGAAATTACTACATTCCCCAACAGTGGCATCCGAGCCAGGTTTTATGCGTTGATGTAATATGCACGAGTAGAACACAAGTGAGTTGTGGGCGATATAAGTCATACTGCTTACCAGCATGTCACACTTTGGTTTGGCGGTATTGTTGGATGAAGCGGCCCGGACCGACATTACGCGTACGCTTACGCGAGACTGGTTCTACCGACGTGCTTTGCACACAGGTGGCTGGCGGGTGTCAGTTTCTCCAACTTTAGTTGAACCAAGTGTGGCTACGCCCGGTCCTTGCGAAGGTTAAAACAGCACCAACTTGACAAACTATCGTTGTGGTTTTTGATGCGTAGGTAAGAACGGTTCTTGCTAAGCCTGTAGCAGCCATGTAAAACTTGCAACAACAAAGTAGAGGACGTCTAACTTGTTTCTGCAGGGCATGTTGTGATGTGATATGGTCAAGACGTGATGAGTTATAAGTTTTTGTATAAGATGATCATGTTTTGTTGAAGTTATCGGCAACTGGCAAAAGCCTTATGGTCGTCTCTTTATTGCATAAGATGCAAGCGCCAAATAATTGCTTTACTTTATCGCTATGCGATAGCAATAATTGCAAGAGCAATAGTTGGCGAGACGTCCACGTGACGACACATTGATATAGATCAAGATGATGAAGATCATGGTGTCATGCCAGTGACGATAGAGATCATGACAGTACTTTGGAGATGGAAATCAAAGGCGCAAGATGATGATGGCCATATCATGTCACATATTTTGATTGCATATGATGTTTTTCTTTTATACATCTTATTTTTCTTAGTTTGACGGTAGCATTTTAAGATGATCGCTCGCTCAATATCAAGAAGTGTTCTCCCTGAGTATGCACCGTTGCGAAAGTTCTTCGTGCTGAGACACCACGTGATGATCGGGTGTGATAGGCTCTACGTTCAAATACAACGGGTGCAAAACAGTTGCACACGCGGAATACTCAGGTTATACTTGACGAGCCAAGCATATACAGATATGGCCTCGGAACACGGAGACCGAAAGGTCGAGCGTGAATCATATAGTAGATATGATCAACATAGTGATGTTCACCATTGAAAACTACTCCATCTCACGTGATGATCAGACATGGTTTAGTTGATTTGGATCACGTGATCACTTAGAAGATTAGAGGGATGTCTTTCTAACTGGGAGTTCTTAAGTAATATGATTAATTGAACTTTAAATTTATCATGAACTTAGTCCTGGTAGTATTTTGCAAATTATGTTGTAGATCGATAGCTCGCGTTGTTGCTTCCCTGTGTTTATTTTTGATATGTTCCTAGAGAAAATTGTGTTGAAAAATGTTAGTAGCAATGATGCGGATTGGATCCGTGATCTGAGGTTTATCCTCACTGCTGCATAGAAGAATTATGTCCTTGATGCACCGCTAGGTGACAGACCTATTGCAGGAGCAGATGCAGACATTATGAACGTTTGGCTAGCTCAATATGATGACTACTTGATAGTTTACTGCACCATGCTTAACGCCTTAGAATCGGGACTTCAAAGACGTTTTGAGCATCATGGAACATATGAGATGTTCCAGGAGTTGAAGTTAATATTTCAAGCAAATACCCGAGTTGAGAGATATGAAGTTTCCAACAAGTTCTATAGCTAAAAGATGGAGGAGAATCGCTCAACTAGTGAGCATGTGCTCAGATTGTCTGGGTACTACAATTACTTGAATCAAGTGGGAGTTAATCTTCCAGATAAAATAGTGATTAACAGAATTCTCTAGTCACCATCACCAAGTTAGTAGAACTTCGTGATGAACTATGATATGCAAGGGATAACGGAAACGATTCCCAAGCTCTTCGTAATGCTAAAATTGACAAAGGTAGAAATCGAGAAAAACATCAAGTGTTGATGGTAGACAAGACCACTAGTTTCAAGAAAAAGGGCAGAGGGAAGAAGGGGAACTTCAAGAAGAATAGCAAGCAAGTTGTTGCTCAAGTGAAGAAGCCCAAGTCTTGTCCTAAGCCTGAGACTAAGTGCTTCTACTGCAAAGGGACTGGTCACTGGAAGCGGAACTACCCCAAGTGATTGGCGGATAAGAAGGATGGCAAAGTGAACATAAGTATATTTGATATACATGTCATTGATGTGTACTTTACTAGTGTTTATAGCACCCCCTCAGTATTTGATACTAGTTCAGTTACTAAGATTAGTAACTCGAAATGGGAGTTGCAGAATAAACAGAGACTAGTTAAGGGTGAAGTGACGATGTGTGTTGGAAGTGGTTCCGAGATTGATATGATCATCATCGCACACTCCCTATAATTTCGGGATTAGTGTTGAACCTAAATAAGTGTTATTTGGTCTTTGCGTTGAGCATGAATATGATTTGATCATGTTTATTGTAATACGGTTATTCATTTAAGTAAGAGAATAAATTGTTGTTCTGTTTACATGAATAAAACCTTATATGGTTACACACCCAATGAAAATAGTTCGTTGGATCTCGATCGTAGTGATACACATAATCATAATATTGAAACCAAAAGATGCAAAGTTAATAATGATAGTGCAACTTATTTGTGGCACTGCCGTTTAGGTCATATTGGTGTAAAGCGCATGAAGAAACTCCATGCGGATGGGATTTTGGAATCACTTGATTATGAATCACTTGATGCTTGCGAACCATGCCTTATGGGCAAGATGACTAAGACTCCGTTCTCCGGAACAACGGAGCGAGCAACTGACTTATTGGAAATAATACATACTGATGTATGTGATCCAATGAGTGTTGAGGCTCGCGGCGAGTATCGTTATTTTCTGACCTTCACAGATGATTTGAGCAGATATGGGTATATCTACTTGATGAAACACAAGTCTGAAACATTTGAAAAGTTCAAAGAATTTCAGAGAGAAGTAGAGAATCATCATAACAAGAAAATAAAAGTTTCTACGATATGATCGCAGAGGTAAATATTTGAGTTACGAGTTTGGCCTTCAGTTAAAACAATGTGAAATAGTTTCACTACTTACGCCACCTGGAACACCACAGTGTAATGGTGTGTCCGAACGTCGTAATCGTACTTTACTTGATATGGTGTGATCTATGATGTTTCTTATCGATTAACCACTATCGTTTTGGGGTTATGCATTAGAGACAGGTGCATTCACGTTAAATAGGGCACCATCTAAATCCGTTGAAAAGACACTGTATGAACTATGGTTTGGCAAGAAACCTAAGCTGTCGTTTCTTAAAGTTTGAGGTTGCAATGCTTATGTGAAAAAGTTTCAACCTGATAAGCTCAAACCCAAATCGGAGAAGTGCGTCTTCATAGGATACCCAAAATAAAATGTTGGGTACACCTTCTATCATAGATCCGAAGGCAAGATATTCATTGCTTTGAATGGATCCTTTCTAGAGAAGGAATTTCTCTCGAAAGAAGTGAGTGGGAGGAAAGTAGAACTTGATGAGGTAATTGTACCTGCTCCCTTATTGGAAAGTAGTTCATCACAGAAATCTGTTCCTGTGACTACTACACTGATTAGTGAGGAAGCTAATGATGATGATCATGTAACTTCAGATCAAGTTACTACCGAACCTCGTAGGTAAACTAGAGTGAGATCCGCACCAGAGTGGTACGGTAATCCTGTTCTGGAGGTCATGTTACTTGACCATGACGAGCCTACGAACTATGAGGAAGCGATGATGAGCCCAGATTCCGCAAAATGGCTTGAGGCCATGAAATCTGAGATGAGATCCATGTATGAGAACAAAGTATGGACTTTGATAGACTTGCCCAATGATCGGCGAGCCATTGAGATTAAATGGATCTTCAAGAGGAAGATGGACGCTGATAGTAGTGTTACTATCTACAAAGCTAGAATTGTCGCAAAAAAAAGGTTTTTCGACAAGTTCAAGGTGTTGACTACAATGAGAGTTTCTCACTCGTATCTATGCTTAAGTCTGTCCGAATCATGTTAGTAATTGCCGCATTTTATGAAATCTGGCAAATGGATAAACTAAACTGCATTCCTTAATGGATTTATTAAAGAAGAGTTGTATACGATGCAACTAGAAGGTTTTGTCGATCCTAAAGGTGTTAACTAAATATGCAAGCTCCAGCGATCCATCTATGGACTGGTGCAAGCATCTCGGAGTTGGAACATACGCTTTGATAAGTTGATCAAAGCATATAGTTTTACACAGACTTGCGGTGAAGCCTATATTTACAAGAAAGTGAGTGGGAGCACTACAACATTTTTGATAAGTATATGTGAACGACATATTGTTGATCGGAAATAATGTATAATTTTTTGGAAAGCATAAAGGAATATTTGAAAGGAGTTTTTTAAAGAAAGACCTCGGTGAAGCTGCTTATGTATTGAGCATCAAGATCTATAGAGATAGATCAAGACGCTTGATAAGTTTTTTCGATGAGTACATACCTTGACAAGATTTTGAAGTAGTTCAAAATGGAACCGTCAAAGAAAGAGTTCTTGCCTGTGTTGCAAGGTGTGAAATTGACTAGGACTCAAAGCCCGACCACGGCAGAAGATAGAAAGAGAATGAAAGTCATTCCCTATGCCTCAGCCATAGATTCTATAAAGTATGCCATTTGTGTACCAGATCTGTTGTATACCCTACATTGTGTTAAGTGAGGGAATACAATAGTGATCTAGCAAGTAGATCACTAGACAGCGGTCAAAATTATCCTTAGTGGAATGAGGATATGTTTCTCGATTGTGGAGGTGACAAAAAGGTTCATCGTAAAGGGTTATGTCGATGCAAGTTTTGACACTAATCCAGATGACTCTAAGTCTCAATCTGGATACATATTGAAAGTGGGAGCAAATAGATAGAGTAGCTCCGTGCAGAGCATTGTTGACATAGGAATTCGCAAAATACTTACAGATCTGTATGTGACAGACCCATTGACTAAACTTCTCTCACAAGCAAAACATGATCACACCTTAGTACTCTTTGGGTGTTAATCACATAGCGATGTGAACTAGATTACTGACTCTAGTAAACCCTTTGGGTGTTGGTCACATATCGATGTGAACTATGGGTGTTAACCACATAAAGATGTGAACTATTGATGTTAGATCACATGGCGATGTGAACTAGATTATTGACTCTAGTGCAAGTGGGAGACTGAAGGAAATATGCCCTAGAGGCAATAATAAAGTTATTATTTATTTCCTTATATCATGATAAATGTTTATTATTCATGCTAGAATTGTATTAACCGGAAACATAATACATGTGTGAATACATAGACAAACAGAGTGTCACTAGTATGCCTCTACTTGACTAGCTCGTTGATCGAAGATGGTTATGTTTCCTAACCATAGACATGTGTTGTCATTTGATTAACGGGATCACATCATTAGGAGAATGATGTGATTGACTTGACCCATTCCGTTCGCTTAGCACTCGATCATTTAGTATGTTGCTATTGCTTTCTTCATGACTTATACATGTTCCTATGACTATGAGATTATGCAACTCCCGTTTACAGGAGGAACACTTTGTGTGCTACCAAACGTCACAACGTAACTGCGTGATTATAAAGGAGCTCTACAGGTGTCTCCAAAGGTACATGTTGGGTTGGCGTATTTCGAGATTAGGATTTGTCACTCCGATTGTCGGAGAGGTATCTCTGGGCCCTCTCGGTAATGCACATCACATAAGCCTTGCAAGCATTGCAACTAATGAGTTAGTTGCGAGATGATGTATTACGGAACGAGTAAAGAGACTTGCCGGTAACGAGATTGAACTAGGTATTGAGATACCGACGAGCAAATCTCGGGCAAGTAACATACCGATGACAAAGGGAACAACGTATGTTGTTATGCGGTCTGATCGATAAAGATCTTCGTAGAATATGTAGGAGCCAATATGAGCATCCAGGTTCCGCTATTGGTTATTGACTGGAGACGTGTCTCGATCATGTCTACATTGTTCTCGAACCCGTAGGGTCCGCACGCTTAAGGTTTCGATGACAGTTATATTATGAGTTTATGAGTTTTGATGTACCGAAGGAGTTCAGAGTCCCGTATGAGATCGGGGACATGACGAGGAGTCTCGAAATGGTCGAGAAGTAAAGATCGATATATTGGACGACTATATTCAGACATCGGAAAGGTTCCGAGTGGTTCGGGTATTTTTCTCAGTACCGGGGAGTTATGGGAATACGGGGGAAGAAGTATATGGGCCTTATTGGGCTTTAGGGGAGAGGGAGAGGCAGGCCGCCCCCCCCCCTCCCCAAGGCCTAGTCCGAATTGGACTAGGGGAAGGGGCTGCGCCCCCTCCTTCCTTCTCTTCCCTCTTCCCCTTCCTTGTCTCCTACTCCTACTACATGGAAGGACTCCTAGTTGGACTAGGAAAAGGGGAATCCTACTCCCGGTGGGAGTAGAACTCCCCTAGGGCGCGCCATAGAGAGGGCCGGCCCTCCCCTCCTCCACTCCTTTATATACGGGGGCAGGGGGCACCCCACAGACACACAAGTTGATCTTCGTGATCGTTCTCTTAGCCGTGTGCGGTGCCCCCCTCCACCATAATCCTCGATAATATTGTAGTGGTCCTTAGGCGAAGCCCTGCGACGGTAGAATATCAAGATCATCACCACGCCGTCGTGCTGACGGAACTCTTCCCCGACACTTTGTTGGATCGGAGTCCGGGGATCGTCATCGAGCTGAACGTGTGCTAGAACTCGGAGGTGCCGTAGTTTCGGTGCTTGATCGGTCGGGCCATGAAGACGTACGACTACATCAACCGCGTTGTGCCAACGCTTCCACTATCGGTCTGCGAGGGTACGTAGACAACACTCTCCCCTCTCGTTGCTATGCATCACCATGATCTTGCGTGTGCGTAGAAAACTTTTTGAAATTACTATGTTCCCCAACAAAAAATTCACTATATAATCTCCCAAAGGTTTTGACCACCGTATCACGCAAAAATCTCCTGTCTTGGTTTCGAGCTATCCTGCTACATATTTGAGTAACATGTCATCCCAAATTCGGAAGGAGAAAGCTAGGTGGCTGATTACCTTGCAGATCCCAAGGTCTATGGGGATGTAGAGCATTGTGGTTGGACTACGGAAGAAGAAGAGGACAATGAACCTAAGGGAAAGGAGGAGACGAGCTCAGATGAAGATGAAGTCCCATTACCTCAACCCGAGGACATGCATGTGGAGTTCAAAAAGTCAAGCCTCCTGGATAGAGCAAATAAACCTAAGATCGAGTTTATCCCTTTTCACCTCTTGCAGGAAAACAAGCAGGAATTATGCAAAAGGATACTAAGCCTAGAGCAGGAAATCGATGACCTGAGGGATCAAAATTGTTTCCTCAAGCGCAAATTAAGGAAGAAGCCTACGCCATCAACAAAACCATCATCTTCTCCATCAGCAAAGAAGGACTGAGCATCGGGTATGGGCACTCCCCTTGGCAACTGCCAAGCTTGGGGGAGTGCCCCGGTATCGTATCACCATCACTTTTATCTTTACCGTTTTTCTTAGTTCGATCATTTTGATAATATCTTGATCTAGTAGAATAAAGTTTTAGTATGATCTAGTTGTGAGCTTTGCTTTATGATCTTCCTATGTAACCGAGTCCATGAGCTATATAATAAATATTAGTGTTGAGTTAAGGGCTTGATTATTTTGTTATGATCTTGAGGGAATAAAATAAAAGAGAAGAAATAAAAAGAAATAAAGAGATCATATGGATCTTATGAAGAGTAATGAGCTCACATATAAAGATTATGATGAATAAAAGTTGTTGAGAGTTTACAAACATAGTTTTGGTCATCGTTGCAATTAAGGAAGTAATAAAGAAAGAGAAGTTCACATATAAATATACTATCTTGGACATCTTTTATGATTGTGAGCACTCATTAAAATATGACATGCTAAAGAGTTGACGTTGGACAAGGAAGATAACGTAATGGGTTATGTTTTCTTACATCTGAGATAAATTATATGGTCATGGATCATCCAACAAGTTGAGCTTGCCTTTACCTCTCTTGCTAGCAAATTTCTTTGCACCAAGTAGAGATACTACTTGTGCTTCCAAATATCCCTAAACCCGTTTTTGCCATGAGAGTCCACCATATCTACCTATGGATTGAGTAAGATCCTTCAAGTAAGTTGTCATCGGTGCAAGCAATAAAAATTTCTCACTAAGTATGTATGACTTATTAGTGTGGAGAAAATAAGCTTTATACGATCTTGTGATATGGAAGAAATAAAAGCGACGGACTGCATAATAAAGGTCCATATCACAAGTGGCAATATAAAGTGACATTCTTTTGCATTAAGATTTCGTGCATCCAACCATAAAAGCGCATGACAACCTCTGCTTCCCTCTGCGAAGGGCCTATCCTTTATTCTTGTCTTATACTTCATGCAAAGAGTCATGGTGATTTTCACCTTCCCCTTCTACATTTTATCCCTTGGCAAGCACAATGTGTTGGAAAGATCCTGTATATATAGCTAATTGGATGTGAGTTTTCATGAACTATTATTGTTGACATTACCCTTGAGGTAAAACGTTGGGAGGCAAAACTATAAGCCCCTATCTTTCTCTGTGTCCGATTAAAACTTCATAACCATAAATATCGCGTGAGTGTTAGCAATTATGAAATACTAAAAGATGGTTGAGTATGTGGACTTGCTGAAAAGCTCTTATATTGACTCTTTCCTATGTTATGATAAATTGCAATTGCCTCAATGACTGAGATTAGAGTTTGTTGGTTCTCAATGAAGTTTATGATTCATACTTGAAATTGTGATTGAATTACTAATTTAGCATTAGAGTTTGTTGTCATTCTAAGAATGATCATGATGCCCTCATGCCCGTATTTTATTTTTATCGACACCTCTATCTCCAAACATGTGAACATATTTTTCGATTTCGGCTTTCTCTTGAGGACAAGCGAGGTCTAAGCTTGGGGGAGTTGATACGTCCATTTTGCATCATGCTTTTATATTGATATTTATTGCATTATGGGTTGTTATTACACATTATGTCACAATACTTATGCCTATTCTCTCTTATTTTACAAGGTTTACATGAAGAGGGAGAATGCCGGCAGCTGGGATTCTGGCCTGGAAAAGGAGCAAATATTAAAGACCTATTTTGCACAGCTCCAAAAGTCCTGAAACTTCACGGAAGTTATTTCCAGAATATATAAAAAATATTGGCCGAAAAAAGTTCCAGAGGGGGGCACACCCTGGCCACAAGGGTGGGGGCGCGCCCCCTGCCTCGTGGGCTCCCTGGTGGCCCTCCGATGCCCATCTTCTGCTATATGAGGTCTTTCGTCCAAGAAAAAATAATAAGCAAGCTTTGAGGAAGAAACTCCGCCGCCACAAGGCGGAACCTTGGCAGAACCAATCTAGGCACTACAAGAAATATGTCAACTTATGACCTTCTGTCAGTGACCCTCGAAGAATTGGTCATAAATTTATGACGATTTTAGACCAATTGGTCAAAAGCTGTCTGGGGGGCTCTAAACCCTAAACCATAACGACCATTTTGGTCAAAAAGGTCATAATTTCATTAGAGGAAATGGTCATAAAGAAAACAGCGCTAGTCCACTTCCTTATTTCTAGTTGTTAACGACCAATATAGATGGTCATAGCCTTGTAAATTGTGGTGGGTTGCTATGACTATGTAACGCCCCGAGACCGATGTGCCATGTGTATTCCTGTTATTCGCTGTTGTTGCCTTGTCATTCGCTTGCGTGTTGCATCTTGTCATATCATCATGTGCATTGCATCATCATGTTTTCAAAACTTGCATCCGTCCCGGCCTCCTCGTTCTCTCCGTTGTCCGTTCTGAGCCCAGACACACTTGCACGCGCCCGCGGCATGTCCGAAATATTATTTCATAAGTGGCCGGAAAAGGTTCTCGGATTGGGATGAGAGTTGCCGTGTGGTCTTATTATAGTGTAGATAGACCTGTCAAATTTCATCGCATTCAGAGTTTGTTTGACGCCCTAACGATTAACTATAGCGGCAGTATAGCCGGTCAAACGTCGGACGGTTTCGGTCTCCGGAAATAGTTGTCGGGTTGCTTTCCCCCTCCCTCCTCTCATCCCACCACCACTCACCGCCAGGCCCTACCTAACCTCTCTCGTCAGCCCGCGACCCTCCTCACGCGCACGCCCGAAAGTTGTCCCGGACCCGACTCGGGCAGTCGTCACCGTCGTGTCCGGATCATCCCCAAACATCTACAAAATATCTCCGTTTTCTTTGTTTGGTCTCCCTAGCCTATTTATCTAGGGCCGTCCGATTTAATCGGAGGGACCAAATACCCCTACCCAAAATTCACTTGTTATTTGAAGACCAAACCCTAAAACCTAGGGGAGCTGTCCCATCCATCAATCCCCATGCCGCCGCCACCTTCCTCGTTTTCCCCATCGATCCAATCCATCGATCCCTCCCGATCTCTCCACCCAACCAATGAGCCTCCTCCCGATCCCTTCCAAATCAATCGCAGTAGCCTCGCTCCGTTCGAGAGGAGCTCGACCCCGAGACTCCAGCCTCTCCCGCTCGAGGGCTCCCGAGCTGCACCAGGCCCCAAGCCGCCTCGAGCTCCCCTCGCCTCCACCTCGTCACTGCCTCGCCTCACCGGAGCTGCCTCCCCCGCCGGCGAACACCTTCACCAGGTCGCCTCCGGCCAGGTCGCGCCGCCCCTGCCATCTCCTTCTCCCTCTTGTTCTCTCCCTCGCCTCACCTCTCTCCCTCTCTGTCTCCAAGGACACGAACCAACAAGCCGCCATGGGCGCCCGAAGCATGGACTCCCGCTGCCTCGGCCCCGATCTGGACCGGATCCCCTCTCCTCCGCCGCCCTTGACCGCTCCTGCCGGATCCCGCCGTCTGGGCCCCGTCCCCGGCCACCGGAGCCCTCGCCGGAGACCACCTGCATCGCCAGCCGCTGCCCCTGCTTCCTCTCGTCGGAGACAGACGAGCGCCACGACTGCTTCAGCCGCTGCTCTGCTTCCGTTGACCGTAGCCGCCCAAGGCCCAGCTCACGCGCTTCCTCACCCCGACGGCCTCCTCCCCACCGAACTGGGCCATAGCCCATGGGTGAGCTGCCCCCAGCGCCTGCTCCTGCTGGCCCGTTTGCTCAGATTCGGCCTGGTACTTTTTTTTCCTGCGTTGGATGAATTTCCTATTTATCCAGAGACTACAGTTTTTCAGAAAAGCCCTTGTGGATCATGCATATAAGAACTCACAATTGGTGCATCGGATTAAAATAAATTATATATGAAATTTGCTCAGAATTTTGTGTAGATTAATAATATGTCACTTTCATCCATGTTCAAAATGTTTAAAATGTTGTTTGATTAAATTTGCTCCTACGCCATGTTAAAATGGTTTAATTCATAACTAAATAACCGTAGCTCCGTTTTTAACAATCTTTATATGTAAATGGGGTAGAAAAATGCCTAGTTTAATATGGTGGCTTTACTTTGCATGTTTAACAACTCTAAAATTCTGTTTAGGGCAGAACAGTACCAAACCTAATATATGCATATGAGGAGTTTTCGGACTTGTGGTTTGTTGTTCCGGCCTCATTTAAACTTGCCTAGTTAGGTAGTTTAATTATGCTTCACCCTCTTGCCATGCTAAGAACATTTAATATTGTTGGGTACATAAACGAGAGAGAACTAAATAAGTCATGTGGTGTTTTCTTCAATATGCAACTCCGTTGCATAATGAGCTCCACTTAATTTGTAGGATTGCTTGTGCACTTTGATATGCCATCTATCATTAAACCGGACATGCATCATACTTGATTGTGCATCATGCCATGATTATGTGTTGGTTGTTTACTATGTTGTTTGCTCCTTTCCGGTGTTGCTTCTTCGGGTTGGTTCCGATAATGTTGCGTTTGTGAGGATCCGTTCGACTACGTCCGCTTGTCTTCTTCATGGACTCGTTCTTCTTCCTTGCGGGATTTCAGGCAAGATGATCATACCCTCGAAATCACTACTATCTTTGCTATGCTAGTTTGCTCGCTCTTTTGCTATGCCAATGCTACGATGCCTACCATTTGCTTGTCAGCCTCCCAATTGCCATGTCAAACCTCTGACCCACCATGTCCTAGCAAACCCTTGTGTGGCTATGTTATCGCTTTGCTCAGCCCCTCTTATAGCATTGCTAGTTGCAGGTGAAGATTGGAGGCTGTTCCTTGTTGGAACATTTATTTACTTGTTGGGATATCACAGTATACCTTATTTAATGAATGCATCTATATACTCGGTAAAGGGTGGAAGGCTCGGCCTTATGCCTGGTGTTTTGTTCCACTCTTGCCGCCCTAGTTTCTGTCATATCGGTGTTATGTTCCCGGATTTTGTGTTCCTTACGCGGTTGGGCTATAATGGGAACCCCTTGACAGTTCGCCTTAAGTAAAGCTCTTCCAGCAATGCCCAACATTGGTTTTACCATTTGCCACCTAGCCTTTTCTTTCCCTTGGGTTCTGCAGACTCAAGGGTCATCATTATTTTACCCCCCCCCCCCCTGGGCCAGTGCTCCTCTGAGTGTTGGTCCACCTGTCAGCTGCCGGTGGCCACCAGGGGCAACTCTGGGCTGGCCTACCCGTACCTAAGACAATCTGAGTGTGCCCTAAGAAAGAGATATGTGCAACTCCTATCGGGATTTGTCGGCACATTCGGGCGGTGTTGCTGGTTTAGTTTTACCCTGTCGAAATGTCTTGTTGTACCGGGATACCGAGTCTGATCGGAATGTCTCGGGAGGAGGTCTATTCCTTCGTTGACCATGAGAGCTTGTGATGGGCTAAGTTGGGACACCCCTGCAGGGATTTGAACTTTCGAAAGCCGTGCCCGCGGTTATGGGCAGATGGGAATTTGTTAATGTCCGGTTGTAGAAAACCTAAAGTCGACCTTAATTAAAATGAATCAACCGCGTGTGTAACCGTGATGGTCTCTTTCCGGCGGACTCCGGGAAGTGAACACGGTTGTTGGAGTTATGCTTGACGTAGGTTGCTATAGGATCACTTCTTAATCATACTTTTATCGACCATACTTTGCCTTCTCTTCTCGCTCTCATTTGCTTATGTTAGCCACCATATATGCTAGTCGCTTACTGCAGCTCCACCTCATACCTTTACCTTACCCATAAGCTTAAATAGTCTTGATCGCGAGGGTGCGAGATTGCTGAGTCACCGTGGCTCATAGATACTCCCAAAACCAGCTTGCAGGTGCCAATGAGTCCGTGCAGGTGACGTAACCAAGCTCAAGGAGGAGCTCGATGAAGATCTTGTCCTTTGTGTTGTTTCGTTCTAGTTGATCAGTAGTGGAGCCCAGTTGGGGTCGATCGGGGACCTTTGTCGCATTTGGGGTTCTTCTTTTATTTTGGGTTCCGTAGTCGGACCTTGATTGTATCTGGATGATGTAATGCTTTATCCATGTAATTGTGTGAAGTGGCGATTGTAAGCGAACTATGTATCTCTTTCCCTTATGTATTACATGGGTTGTGTGAAGATTACCTCACTTGCGACATATGCCTTCAATGCGATTATGTCTCTAAGTCGTGCCTTGACACGTGGGATCTATAGTCGCATCGAGGGCGTTACAAGTTGGTATCAGAGCCTTCCCTGACCTTAGGAGCCCCATTGCTTGATCATTTTTAGCGGCCGAGTTGTGTCTAGAAAAATGTTTTGAGTCATTCAGGAATTATATATCGGAGAGTTTAGGAATTCTTTTTACTTCCCAGTCTCCTCATCGCTCTGGTAAGGCATCCTGACGTAGAGTTTTGACTCTTCTCTTCTCAAATTTCACTAAAAAAAATTTAGGATCACGCGGGTATCTTGGAATCATTCCGATGGTTTTATGATGAGAACATTGTCTTGGTGCCTTCTATCAGGGGTTTTGTGGAAGTGTCTCGGGGAGTTGAGCTCTGAGGTGTTGTCATCATAATTTTATCGTTGCAGTTCTAGAATACCTGAGTTTAGTACGCCGACATCGAAAATCTCTTTTATGCAGTTCGTTGGTGAGATAACCTCGACGCCACCCAGTACTGGGGCGGGAGTTCGGGAGTATCGCCATAACTTGTATAACAGATGCTTTTCGAAGGTTGAGGTAGATGGTTTCCGAAGGTTTCTTGGTTATGTGTTGAAGGATGGATACAGCTGGATGTAGGATTTGCTAGTTTGGGTGAGATATTATGCTTCCCCTGTATCCCCAACACCTGATTGCATAACCAGAAAGTTTCGGGAGTTTCATAAGTGGGAATTCAAGTAGCTCTTAGGATATCTTTCCGACAGATGTATGATATGAAATTGGGGTTCGACGTCTAGTGGTCCGCCTATTCACGGTTGGTTTTACAGTGGTCTCGTTGTGTCTTAAAGAGTCCTTGGCTATGCCGACTCGGGGACGCTTCATATGTCATGTGCACTGCCTTGTACATGATGGTGCTGTACGATCAAGCCCGTGTAGGCCCCACCACGAAAACTTCGGACGAAATCTCTATCATATGTTTGTTCTGGCTTATTTTGCAAGCCAATCCTTGTTTTGTTTTGAGTTGTGGTATTCGAGTTGCTTCGAAGTCAAATGTTGATTCCATTCCTTACCTAAATGGTGTTCTCATATTCCTATGTGGATACTAATCCTTCATGATAATCGAGAGTGCCATGTCAATCCTTTTCAACCGGTGTGCTTCTCTTCTAGTGGATCCGACCATTTCAACGTCCGCAAGATCTGTTATCAGTTCTTCTCAACGGTGTTTGTTTCATCCCTCTCCAAGTTGCCTTTGTTTTTCCCGCCCTCCCACCCTTGTTTTCTTCAAGGACTCAAATTTCTCAATCTAGTATCCTTTTATTCAGGTGAAGTCTTTCCATTCTTTTCTTTCAATGTTCTACCCGGTGGTTCGCATGCAGAAGCTTCAAGTTCGTCACTCTTCACTCGTTTTCTTTTCTGGTGGATCCAATTCAAGCTTTTGGTGTTGATCATATTCTTTTCTTTATTTCAAATGATTTTTCTCGTGCCGGTGCACCCCATAGCCATTCATTTCTCTCTATTCATTTGTTCCGGAGTGCTCAAGATATCTCAAAGATTCGTGTTTTCCACTCTTCTTTCGTTCAAGCTTTTTCGAGGATGTTCCCTCATTCAAGTCATTTAATTTAACCGGTGCTTTCTCTCTTTTAATCATTTCAATGGTGTTTCTTTCGAGTGGGCCCTAACCCACAGGTCTTTTCCCAGGATCTTACCTGACTCTTCTTATTTCCTGGGGATATCTTCAAAAATTTCCTTTCGAAGTTTGACGTAAGAATGAATTGTCATCAGTCATAGATTTTTCTCCAAGATCTTTCAAATTCTTATCATCGTTGTTTCAACCTTTCCGATTTTAATTCCGGAGTGCCTCAATAATTCATGGTGGTGTTTCTCGTTGTCATTCTCATCATTTGAAGATCGAAGAAGATTTTTCTCTCAATCTTGCTCCATTCTCTTCAAGATTTGTGAGTCTATCTTGTTGCCATCCTCTCATAATTGTTTTGATTGTGAGAATTCTTTTCAAATATCCAGAGCAAATTCAAGAGTCTTCTCAATTTCTTATCCAGAATCCATCTTTTCAAATATTATTCATTCTCAGCTTTCAGCTCTCGTTCTTCAATTTTACCGGTGCTTCATTCAAGTAATCTTTAATCGGCTCGTGAGCTCTTCGTTCTCATGTATCTAAATCCTCTCAAGCATCTTTGTTCATTTTATAATTCTTCCCGGTGTTTCTTTATCTTCTCTTCGTTCATTTTCATTTCTTACGGTGGTTTGTTCAAGATTTCTCTTCCTTCGTTATCATATCAATTTATTCGTTGTTTCAACCCTACCGGTGGTTCGTCGAAGACTTTCTCAAGTTCGCACTATATCTATCTTTGTCCTTTTTCAACAAGAATTAGTAATATGCCAAATCCGTGATTGTCATCAATTTAAATTGGTGAAGGATAAGCATAATGTAATTCTTATTCTTGTTTCATCCATATGTTAATCTTTTCTTCCGGAGTTTGTTCTCGATGATTAAATTCTTGGGTTCAAGTGTTCATTTTTCTTTCCCGGAGTTCCAAGATCTAATTATCACGGAGGTCCATCAAAAATCCTTACAAGGATTCGCCTTGTGTTTTCAACTTCTTTTTTTCCTTCCATTTTGTTCATCCTTTTGTTTACCGGAGTTCTTTATGGAGGTTCTACATGAGGGTTCATCAAGGATTTAATTCCTTCTCAAAGTGTTCATCAAGTTTCTTTTCAGAGGTGCTCAAGCATTCTTCATCTTGCAATCCGGAGTGCAATTTCTTTCTATCTTATCTTTTGAGGCGGTGTTATGTCATTCCTGATAATTTCCCTTCGTGTTTCATGGATCACAAGTTTTTTTCCAAGAGTGACATATTTAAATCCATCATTTTCTCTTCGCTCAAGTCATCTTTTCAACCCATAAATTTCTTCGAGCATGAGCTTTTCTCAATCCATCAATCTCGTCATTGGAGTTACCTTGGGTTATATTTCACCTAAAGCCTTCCCTAAGGATTGTTGTTATATGGTGCTCATAAATGACCCAAGTTCTTCATGTATCCTTCCGGTGATAAGTTTCTTGTCTCCTTCTTCATTCCAATCAACTGTTTTCGTTAGTGGCGGGTTGTCACATCATAATTTTGAGATGTGTTCCATAAGCCCACAACAAGCTTGTTCTTTTCATTGTTGATTTTCCAACAACTCCGTTATAACCTTCTTGGAAGGGTGCTTTCCAAGTTCATTTGTGACTAAAGTTGTCATTTTCTTTTCCGTGCTTATCCATTTAACATGAGCATTGTTCTATTCAAGTTCTTTCCATCTTGTCAAGTTATTGTTCTATTCACTCCATGTTCAACCGGAGTGCTGTCAAATTCTGTCATTCTTGTTCCTTGACTATCTCATTATATCGAGGTGGTCATATTCTTTTCGTTCGTGAAGCTCTTATTTCCATGTCTTTCAACCTACAAGGTTCTCGTGATTTTCATTGTTCCTCTTTTCTAACGGAGTGTTTTCAACTTCGATCATCTCTGTTGTGTTCTTTTCTCAAAATTGTTTAACCTCCCAAGGTTTATGGTTTCACTCGTTTGTCGAAGAAGCAACTTTAGTTCTACCTCTTCTCTTTGTCTTCTGTTGTCCCTCCGGTGCCATTCTAGATCTCGGGACGAGATCCTCTCGTAGTGGTGGAGTGTTGTAACGCCCCGAGACCGATGTGCCACGTGTATTCCTGTTATTCGCTGTTGTTGCCTTGTCATTCGCTTGCGTGTTGCATCTTGTCATATCATCATGTGCATTGCATCATCATGTTTTCAAAACTTGCATCCGTCCCGGCCTCCTCATTCTCTCCGTTGTCCGTTCTGAGCCCAGACACACTTGCACGTGCCCGCGGCATGTCCGAAATATTATTTTATAAGTGGCCAGAAAAGGTTCTCGGATTGGGATGAGAGTTGCCGTGTGGTCTTATTATAGTGTAGATAGACCGCCTGTCAAATTTAATCGCATTCGGAGTTCGTTTGACGCCCTAACAATTAACTATAGCGGCAGTATAGCCGGTCAAACGTCGGACGGTTTCGGTCTCCGGAAATAGTTGTCGGGTTGCTTTCCCCCTCCCTCCTCTCAGCCCACCACCACTCACCGCCAGGCCCTACCTAACCTCTCTCGTCAGCCCGCGACCCTCCTCACGCGCGCGCCCGAAAGTTGTCCCGGACCCGACTCGGGCAGTCGTCACCGTCGTGTCCGGATCATCCCCAAACATCTACAAAATATCTCCGTTTTCTTTGTTTGGTCTCCCTAGCCTATTTATGTAGGGCCTTCCGATTTAATTGGAGGGACCAAATACCTCTACCCAAAATTCACTTGTTATTTAAAGACCAAACCCTAAAACCTAGGGGAGCTGTCCCATCCATCAATCCCCATGCCACCGCTGCCTTCCTCGTTTTCCCCATCGATCCAATCCATCGATCCCTCCCGATCTCTCCACCCAACCAATGAGCCTCCTCCCGATCCCTTCCAAATCAATCGCAGTAGCCTTGCTCCGTTCGAGAGGAGCTCGACCCCGAGACTCCAGCCTCTCCCGCTCGAGGGCTCCCGAGCTGCACCAGGCCCCAAGCCGCCTCAAGCTCCCCTCGCCTCCACCTCGTCACTGCCTCGCCTCACCGGAGCTGCCTCCCCCGCCGGCGAACACCTTCACCAGGTCGCCTCCGGCCAGGTCGCGCCGCCCCTGCCATCTCCTTCTCCCTCTTGTTCTCTCCGTCGCCTCACCTCTCTCCCTCTCTGTCTCCAGGGACACAAACCAGCAAGCCGCCATGGGCACCCGAAGCATGGACTCCCGCTGCCTCGGCCCCGATCTGGACCGGATCCCCTCTCCTCCGCCGCCCTTGACCGCTCCTGCCGGATCCCGCCGTCTGGGCCCCGTCCCCGGCCACCGGAGCCCTCACCGGAGACCACCTGCATCGCCAGCCGCTGCCCCTGCTTCCTCTCGTCGGAGACAGACGACGCCACGACTGCTTCAGCCGCTGCTCTGCTTCCGTTGACCGTAGCCGCCTAAGGCCCAGCTCGCGCGCTTCCTCACCCCGACGGCCTCCTCCCCACCGAACTGGGCCATAGCCCACGGGTGAGCTGCCCCCAGCACCTGCTCCCGCTGGCCCGTTTGCTCAGATTCGGCCTGATACTTTTTTTTCCTGCGTTGGATGAATTTCCTATTTATCCAGAGACTACAGTTTTTCAGAAAAGCCCTTGTGGATCATGCATATAAGAACTCGCAATTGGTGCATCGGATTAAAATAAATTATATATGAAACTTGCTCAGAATTTTGTGTAGATTAATAATATGTCACTTTCATCCATGTTCAAAATGTTTAAAATGTTGTTTGATTAAATTTGCTCCTACGCCATGTTAAAATGATTTAATTCATAACTAAATAACTGTAGCTCCATTTTTAACAATCTTTATATGTAAATGGGGTAGAAAAATGCCTAGTTTAATATGGTGTCTTTACTTTGCATGTTTAACAACTCTAAAATTCTGTTTAGGGCAGAACAGTACCAAACCTAATATATGCATATGAGGAGTTTTCGGACTTGTGGTTTGTTGTTCCGGCCTCATTTAAACTTGCCTAGTTAGGTAGTTTAATTATGCTTCACCCTCTTGCCATGCTAAGAACATTTAATATTGTTGGGTACATAAACGAGAGAGAACTAAATAAGTCATGTGGTGTTTTCTTCAATATGCAACTCCGTTGCATAATGAGCTCCACTTAATTTGTAGGATTGCTTGTGCACTTTGATATGCCATCTATCATTAAACCGGACATGCATCATACTTGATTGTGCATCATGCCATGATTATGTGTTGGTTGTTTACTATGTTGTTTGCTCCTTTCCGGTGTTGCTTCTTCGGGTTGGTTCCGATAATGTTGCGTTTGTGAGGATCCGTTCGACTACGTCCGCTTGTCTTCTTCATGGACTCGTTCTTCTTCCTTGCGGGATTTCAGGCAAGATGATCATACCCTCGAAATCACTACTATCTTTGCTATGCTAGTTTGCTCGCTCTTTTGCTATGCCAATGCTACGATGCCTACCATTTGCTTGTCAGCCTCCCAATTGCCATGTCAAACCTCTGACCCACCATGTCCTAGCAAACCCTTGTGTGGCTATGTTACCGCTTTGCTCAGCCCCTCTTATAGCGTTGCTAGTTGCAGGTGAAGATTGGAGGCTGTTCCTTGTTGGAACATTTATTTACTTGTTGGGATATCACAATATACCTTATTTAATGAATGCATCTATATACTCGGTAAAGGGTGGAAGGCTCGGCCTTATGCCTGGTGTTTTATTCCACTCTTGCCGCCCTAGTTTCCGTCATATCGGTGTTATGTTCCCGGATTTTGCGTTCCTTACGCGGTTGGGCTATAACGGGAACCCCTTGACAGTTCGCCTTAAGTAAAGCTCTTCCAGCAATGCCCAACATTGGTTTTACCATTTTCCACCTAGCCTTTTCTTTCCCTTGGGTTTTGCAGACTCAAGGGTCATCATTATTTTACCCCCCCCCCCCCCCGGGCCAGTGCTCCTCTGAGTGTTGGTCCACCTGTCAGCTGCCGGTGGCCACCAGGGGCAACTCTGGGCTGGCCTACCCGTACCTAAGACAATCTGAGTGTGCCCTGAGAAAGAGATATGTGCAGCTCCTATCGGGATTTGTTGGCACATTCAGGCGGTGTTGCTGGTTTAGTTTTACCCTGTCAAAATGTCTTGTTGTGCCGGGATACCGAGTCTGATCGGAATGTCTCGGGAGGAAGTCTATTCCTTCGTTGACCGTGAGAGCTTGTGATGGGCTAAGTTGGGACACCCCTGCAGGGATTTGAACTTTCGAAAGCCGTGCCCGCGGTTATGGGCAGATGGGAATTTGTTAATGTCTGGTTGTAGAAAACCTGAAGTCGACCTTAATTAAAATGAATCAACCGCGTGTGTAACCGTGATGGTCTCTTTCCGGCGGAGTCCGGGAAGTGAACACGATTGTTGGAGTTATGCTTGACGTAGGTTGCTATAGGATCACTTCTTGATCATAATTTTATCGACCGTACTTTGCCTTCTCTTATCGCTCTCATTTGCGTATGTTAGCCACCATATATGCTAGTCGCTTGCTGCAGCTCCACCTCATACCTTTACCTTACCCATAAGCTTAAATAGTCTTGATCGCGAGGGTGCGAGATTGCTAAGTTACCGTGGCTCACAGATACTCCCAAAACCAGCTTGCAGGTGCCGATGAGTCCGTGTAGGTGACGTAACCAAGCTCAAGGAGGAGCTCGATGAAGATCTTGTCCTTTGTGTTGTTTCGTTCTAGTTGATCAGTAGTGGAGCCCAGTTGGGTCGATCGGGGACCTTTGTCGCATTTGGGGTTCTTCTTTTATTTTGGGTTCCGTAGTCGTACCTTGATTGTATCTGGATGATGTAATGCTTTATCCATGTAATCGTGTGAAGTGGCGATTGTAAGCCAACTATGTATCTCTTTCCTTTATGTATTACATGGGTTGTGTGAAGATTACCTCACTTGCGACATATTCCTTCATTGCGATTATGTCTCTAAGTCGTGCCTCGACACATGGGAGCTATAGTCGCATCGAGGGTGTTACAGACTAGGTGCCACCTCATCAGTTTTGCCTATGTGTCATGTCCATGTGGCAGTTTTTGCCCTAGGTTGTGAAGCAACCTATATTTTTGTCATTCCCAAAATTCCCAAAAAAATCTCATAAATTCTTTGGGTCATATCTTTGTCAAATATGTAAAAAGCTTCCTTGCCTAGTTCAAAAATAATTCAAAAATATTCATTTTCCTATTCTGTTCAGAACAACAGTTTGTGAAGGAAGTACCACTTTGGCATGTCCAAATAGTATCCATTTTCTACAGTGCTTTCCTATGCCCAAATAACCATCCGCCACCAAATGACAGCTCAATCCATTCATTATTTTGAGCCCAGCTTCAACATTCGTATTTATGTCCAGTGTGGTAGTTTGCAAAGCAAGTACCACCTAGGCTTCTCCTTTTGTGCTGAAAATTTGTGAAGACGGTCTTCTTAGTAACTGTTCATCCTCAGCCAAAACTCACTCCCATTAGCCATGTACATTTCCCGTACCGCTAATCAAACACTTGGCTGCTAATTCATGTTTGAGCATCGATCGGTCTCCTCGTGAGAATCTTATGTTGTAATTTTCTTCCTAGCACCTACCTGGGGAGTGCCCAACCCACTAGACATGCCTAGGCCGCCCAGAACACATGGAAACACCACGGTCACGCGGTGACCACGTGGCGGGCATGCGAGTTTACGCGCTCTAGAGTTGGGGCCCTCGGCCACCGCCCAAACCTCGACGTATCGCCACCAAACCATGTATTTATGATTAAATAGGTACTTATGTAACTAGAAATGATTTTTGGAAAAAAATAAATAGCAAACTATGAGGCAGCTGCAGTTCAAATTTGACCCGCTTCAAGCTGAATCGGCAGAAATTTGTCTTTTTCACGAGAGGTGGATCAAAACTTTTTACACCCAACCATTTTGTCAGTTGTGCATTAAATATGTCCTAGTATTTTATAAAATTGATTTGGTACAATTTTGCAACAATTATTTGGGAGGTCCTTCACAAAAAGACCTCCTTTTGGGCACTCGAAAAATGGAAAATGGTTTTTTCGTCCAAAGAAAATGAAAAATTCCTTAGGAAACATTGTTTGGAATTCCAAGATGTACCCTTGTGCACAATATGAGATCATTTGAACAAACCATGCCATGAACGTGGCCATAAGATTGATCATTTGGCTTGAAAGCCATGAATCTTCACGCATGATAGCTCGTTTCTGAGAACACTTTTTAAAATAATTGCCATATTACATGTTTGTTATTTTTCTTGGGAACTTGGCCACATATAATGAAACAATGCGAAGGTTTTCCATTTTTTAATTTTTTTTTAATTTTTATGACCGTTTCAAAATGCGGTCAAAATGGCGGGAATAACCGTTCCTAGCTAGTGGTTGAATCTTGAATTTTTTTGGTGTTTCTCTGATTAAATAGATACTGATGTACCTAGAAATGATTTTTGGAAAAAATAAAGAGCAAACTACGAGGTAGCTACAGTTCAAATTTGACCCGCTTCCAACTGAATCAACGGAAATTTGTCTTTTTCACGAGAGGTGGATCAAATCTTTTTACACCCAACCATTTGGTCAATTGTGCATTAAATATGTCCTGTATTTTAGAAAATTGATTTGGTACAATTTTGCAACAAATATATGGTAGGTCCTTCACAAAAAAACCTCTTTTCGGGCACTCGAAAAATGGAAAATGAACTTTCCATGCAAAGAAAATGAAAACTCCCTTAGGCAATATTGTTTGAAATTCCAAGATGCACCATTGTGCACAATATGAGATCATTTGAAAAAACTATGCCATGAACGTGGCCATAAGATTGATCATTTGGCTTGAAAGTCATGAATCTTCACGCTTGATAGCTCGTTTCTGAGAACACTTTTTTAAAATAATTGACGTATTACAAGTTTATTATTTTTCCTGGGAACTTGTCCACATATAATGACACAATGCGAAGGTTTTCCAATTTTTTGAATTTTTTTGAATTTTTTATGCCCGTTTCAAAATGCGGTCAAAACGGTGGGCTTGACCATTCCTAGCTAGTGGTTGAATCTTGGAAAACTTTTGATGTTTCTCCGATTAAATAGATACTTATGTACCTAGAAATGATTTTTGGAAAAAATAAAGAGCAAACTATGAAGTAGCTATAGTTAAAATTTGACCCGCTTCCAACTGAATCGGCGGAAATTTGTCTTTTTCACCAGAGGTGGACCAAAACTTCTCACACCCAACAATTTGGTAAATTGTGGTTTAAATATGTCCTAGTATTTTAGAAAATTGATTTTGTACAATTTTGCAACAATTATTTGGTAGGCCCTTCAAAAAAAACTCATTTCAGGCACTCGGAAAATGGAAAATGAATTTTCCGTGCAAAGAAGAAGAAAACTTCATTAGTCAACATTGTTTGCCATTCCAATATGCACCCTTGTGCACAATATTAGATTATTTAAACAAACTATGCCATGAATGTGGACATAAGATTGAGCATTCGGGTTGAAAGCCATGAATCTTCACACATGATAGCTCATTTCTGAGAACACTTTTTTAAAATAATTGTCGTATTACAAGTTTATTATTTTTACTGATAACTTGATCACATATAATGACACAATGCGAAGGTTTTCCAATTTTTTGATTTTTTTTTGAATTTTTATGCCTGTTTCAAAATGCGGTCAAAACGGCGGGCATGACTGTTCCTAGCTAGTTGTTGAATCTTGGGGAAAAGATTGTGTTTCTCTAATTAAATAGATACTCATGTACCTAGAAATAATTTTTTGAAAAAATAAAGAGCAAACTATGAGGGAGCTGTAGTTCAAATTTAACCCGCTTCCAATTGAATCGGCGGAAATTTGTCTTTTTCACCAGAGGTGGATCAAAACTTCTGACACCCAAAAATTTGGTAAATTGTGGTTTAAATATGTCCTAGTATTTTAGAAAAATGATTTGGTACAATTTTTCAACAATTATTTGGTAGGCCCTTCACAAAAAAACTCATTTTTGGGCACTCGAATAATGATTAAAAATAGCTACAAAGATAAAAAAATTGCATGCAAACTGGCTATCATCCATAAAATATGCTCTAAATTGATAGAAAATTTTAGTTGTGCCATTTTGCAAAATATTTTTGATGGTTGCTTCACAAAACCCTCCTAGTTTTAGTACATAGAAACTATTCTAAATCATAATTTTTCTGAACCAATCAGAACTCTTCACGCAGATCACCCCCCTTAGCCGATCTGGACCGTCCACATCCGACGGATCCAACGTCTCTCAGGTCCCCTCTCAACCCAACCCAACCCAAACCCTAGCAGCCCCCCTCTCCTCGCTCGATCCAGATCTCGCTCCCCTCGTCTCCCACATCGCCGCCGCCACCCACCCCGATCCCTCCCCCCTCGCCTCCCTCCCAAACCTTGCCGCCGGCGTCCTCTCCCACCTCGTCCGCTTCCCTCCCACCTCGTCCCCATCTCCTCTAGTGCTATCTACCTCTAGTGCAAAACCACCGCCCGCCCGCCGCAACCAGCCCATAGATTTCCTCCCACCTTTCCCCTCCTTCCCTTCTCCGGCCAAGAACCTCGCCGCCGCCTCCGCCCCTTCCTCGCCGGCCCGCCATGGCGTTGTACCCTTATCCCCTTCGCTACTGGCGCTCATGCTCCCTTCTCCCCATCGCCGCCGCCACCTTTGCTCGCTACACCATAGCCACAAGGCCATCCCCATCCAAATCCAACAGCCGCTGCACGTAGAAGAGGCGGCGGGCAGGCGGGGCGCACCGGCGCGGCCCTCCGTGTGTGCGCACCGGCAGGCCCTCGAGGCGGCGCCGTCGGGGATCGTCTCCGGGCTCGACCTCGGCTACCTCAACTCCTCCCGCGCCGGCGGCTCGCTCCGCAAGGTCCCTGCCAAGGCCGGCGCCGCTGGGGCCTGCGTCTTCGCCGACCTGTACGCCCTCGGGGGCGCGTCCCTGTCGGACCCGCTGGATGAGGAGGACAGGGCCAAGTGCCTGCACTCCATCATGCTCGCCGGCGACGAGTTCCCTCCACGGCCATGGCCTCGGCCTCCCTTCCCCGACCGCCAAGACGCCGGCGCGGAAGCTGCTCTCCGCCACCGTCAGGGCCATGGCGCCGGCTAGCCCCAACAAAGGTACCGCGCAGTCGCGGCGGCGGACGGCAAGTTCATGCCGGTCATCGATAAGAAGGCCGGCTACTCCTTCATCTACCCATTCGGATGGCAGGTACTCCTCCATGAATCCTCTCCTCTGCTCTACTCCATACGCATGCATACACTTGGTGATGCTGCTGAATGAATGAATGAAAGTGTGTGTGGGTGGGTGCAGGAGGTGTATGTGCAAGGGCAGCACAAGGTGTACAAGGACGTGATCGACCCCGCCGTCCGCGAGTGGACCTCAAGGGCAAGAGCTTCCAGAAGAACATGCAAGCAGCTCCGCTGCCAAGCCATCAGCCCAACCAGATGGAGTTGGCCGTGCTAACCTCTTTAGAGCCATAACAATAAGTTTACTCGATCAGGGAAGATTCTGCATAAGTAACTAAATTCAGCAGCCCAATGCTGTACAGCATAGCAAATGCCAAACTGCCCATTTATGCTCTGTTTTTCTAATCCTGGTTATGTATTCTCCAGCTAAATGCCTTGCCTGTGTATTATATACTTTATTCTTCTTGCTGGAGTACTAGAAGAGTAGTGCTATCTTGCTGCTGGTGACACTCCATCGACTACTCACTGTTAATTTATTCTAAGTGGCCATAATTCCCTTCCTAGCAGCACCATAGAGTACCACCTGCTCTCTTGTCTCACCCATAACAACAATTTACTAGCAGTATGTGTCTTGGGTATTATCTAGGTCCCTTCTACTACTACACCTAGTTACTTGTGTGTATCCTATTACTTACTAGTTAGTACACATGTGTAGTAGTACTGTACTATAATCTTCTTCCTCAACTACTACAATAGTTCTTGTAGTAGTGGTGTCTTACTGCCAGTGACATTTATCGAGTTTATTAACTCCAAATGAAGTGAACTGGGCATAATTCTCTAGATGCGGTACATAGTGCTATATGTTTCCTTGCCTCACCAACAAAATGTACTAATATGTCTCTTGTGACACGATAGGTCGATTCTACGCCTTCGAGAAACATGTAGTACTTGTATACCTTCATGTTTGAGCACTCGAGCAGTACTTCAAAATGGAGTAGCTTAATTCACTGAATTTGGTTGTAGTACTAGTTGATTCACTGAGAAGATTCAGTAATGAGTTGATTCACTAAGAAGACTCAGTTTTTTGTGCTGGCTTCTTTCCATTGTGGAGCTCGCTGTGTGACAAGTCTGTTCATTCCTCTAGATGTCCTGTCACTTGGCATAAGTAATTAAGTAGGAATAGTTTCAGGTGAATCGTAGCTTTGCTATTGCTTCATTTCATCTGATATAGGCATGAAATTGAACTACATTTGATGCAGTGCCATTATGGTCCCTGAAATTAGCTTATGTTATTGAATTTTTTATTTCCTCGCCTGAGAACAACCGTATCATCATATTCTACCAGGCCCTTTGTTTGTTTCTGTGAGCTTGCCTCTGTGGCTAGCACATATCATATGTGATCCATGTTGTCTCTTTTCCGCCCACTTAAGCTTGGATCAAAGTGGCATATTACTTTTGTGATAACTGAGAGAACTGCGAGGCTTTCTTTTCTACTTTGGCATATAATATTAGAATTAATACTGTTTTTATTTGAAATTTGTTATTAGGCTATTAATGCGAAACTTCCAAGTTATAACTATCCTTGCATTTCTTACTCCAATTGTGAAAGGACTAATATATACCTATGCATACAGATTATTATAACAAAACTGAAAATAAAAATTGAAGCATGAAATAAGCAATAAGTGGCTGATTTTTATTTGCATGTTAAGCGAAAAGTTGTAGCTAAGGCTTGTATATTACGAAATATTGTCACACATCTGAGCTTCTACTGTTGTTAGGGACATCGTAGTGTGATCTTCATGATTTTTCGCTTGAAGATGTACTGATTCATTAGTCAAGCAAAGACCGAAGTCATCTTTTGCTACTGTTAGCTCTATGGATGTGTATTTACCTGCAACTTCTGCCAGCTCTAACTTGGTTATATACCAGTTCAATTCAGTCAATCTGTTGGAACTAGTTTGTCTATTACTTGTATCCGATTTCATATCCTGCCATATGCCATTGTCGACTTTCTTAGGTACATAATTGTTATGTCTTGCAATCTGGTATTGATGATTGTCAATGTATTCATTTATACCTTTCTAGTGTACCTTGTATGTGACCCAGCTGATCTGTATATCAATGCTCTGTTTCAATAGATGTATGCTGATGCCTGATGGCTGATTCCTTAAAACTTCACTGTTGCAGCAGTAGCATTTTTCCTTAGTGCATAGATGTATGAGCGATCACTTATGCTTGAAACCTTGCTCTCTTTCCCAGGAACCATCGTGGTCTGCATTACTACTGGGGCAGGAGAGGAAAGACTGTTGGTGTCTCCAAGAAGCAATAAACTGCTTCACAAAGATCCCCGCATAGCTTCACTACTACTGTGTTGGTCCATTTCCAGAATCTTAAGCAGTGTTCTTGTTTAGATGATTACCTTGGATGATGCTTTTGCTTAAGGAGAGGCTCAAGAAGATCAAGTATAAACTCCTCCCCCTCTTGTTTGTTTTTGCTTCATACTGTTTGGTGGTTGATACATTACTGTGCAAGTTCTATGGTATGTGAGTTCTTTCTGTTGCTGCAAGCATTGACACAATATGTCATGTGCAGGGAGCTCCGCATCCGAGTTTCAGCCATCCTCTACAGCAAGGAGCTCTGGGCCAAAGGAGCAAGCAGCGCTGCTAGATCCTTGAGGCCAGATCGAGTAAGATGGTGCACCATGGCGTGTGGTGGTGTATTTTGCTTCCGAGAATAATACTGTTTATTTGAAGTGAGATGTACTCGTCTCATGCCTGGCAAAAACTTGAAGGATGAAGTGTCATGTACTGTCTATGTTGTAGTGAGCTGTAGTAGGAGTGAAACGAAAATTTATCTGTTGTTGTATGTGCTATTTCCCTGTAATGTCTTGTGTACATTTTACTTGAACATTAAATTCTCCAGAAAAAACGTTCTTACTAGACCTGGTAGTGGCCACGGCCCAAATATACTCGTACTATTAAGATGCCATGGCCCAAAATAACCTGGGCTGAAAAGCTATTCAAAAGTATTATAAGCAGGCCTCGACTCAAATAGAAAATAGAAACAAAAAGGAAACAAACTATGTGGAAGGTAAAGGCCCATTATAGAAAAGGCCCAAAAACATCAAGCAAAAAAATCCTAAAAGGCTGAATTAATGGGCTCGGCCCATGTAAAACGCCGAATCGGACCGGGCTGAATCTTGTGCCACATCAGCTTGCCATGCTGGATGCCTACGTGGCCTGGGGAGGTTGCTAGTGACCAAAATGCCACAGTAGACGTATTTTGGTCATAAACGTCTTCGACCATTCCAGAAGAAAGGTCGTTATAGTCAGTTTATGACCGCCACCTTTTGACCTTCTGTTTTTGGTCACAAAAAGGTCGCAAATGAAAAACCATGACCTTTCAGTGACCAATAGTGGTGGTCACAAGTTGACATATTTCTTGTAGTGAAGGCTCTGGCAGAGCTGTTCTGCCGGGGAAACTTCCCTCTCGGAGGGGGAAATCATCACCATCATCATCACCAACGATCCTCTCATCGGGAGGGGGTCAGTCTCCATCAACATCTTCACCAGCACCATCTCATCTCAAACCCTAGTTCATCTCTTGTATCCAATCTTTGTATCCAAACCTCAGATTGGTACCTGTGGGTTGCTAGTGGTGTTGATTACTCCTTGTAGTTGAGGCTAGTTGGTTTACTTGGTGGAAAATCATATGTTCAGATCCATTATTCATATTAATACCCCTCTAATTATGAAAATGAATATGCTTTGTGAGTAGTTACGTTTGTTCCTGAGGACATGGGAGAAGTCTTGCTATAAGTAGTCATGTGAATTTGGTATTCATTCGATATTTTGATGAGATGTATGTTGTCATCCCTCTAGTGGTGTCATGTGAACGTCGACTACATGACACTTCACCATTGTTTGGTCCTAGAGGGAGGCATTGGGAAGTAATAAGTAGATGATGGGTTGCTAGAGTGACGGAAGCTTAAACCCTAGTTTATGCGTTGCTTCGTAAGGGGCTGATTTGGATCCATATGTTTCATGCTATGGTTAGGTTTACCTTAATACTTATGTTGTAGTTGTGGATGCTTGCAATGGGGTTAATCATAAGTGGGATGCTTGTCCAAGTAAGGACAGTACCCAAGCACCGGTCCACCCACATATCAAATTATCAAAGTACCGAACGTGAATCATATGAACGTGATGAAAACTAGCTTGACGATAATTCTCATGTGTCCTCGGGAGCGCTTTCCTTCATATAAGAGTTTGTCCAAGCTTGTCCTTTGCTACAAAAAGGATTGGGCCATCTTGTTGCACCTTATTTACTTTAATTACTTGCTACTCGTTACAAATTACCTTATCACAAAACTATCTGTTACCGATAATTTCAGTGCTTGTCAAGGTTGTCAGAATCGCGATTCTGTTATACGATTCTACGACTTTACGATCCAAACTAACCCCTATGATTCTACGATTTTAGTTCTTAGAATCTACGTTTCTACGATCCTGATAGTGAAGATTCTACGATTTGCGATCCTACCATTGAGGCTCCGATCCGATTCAAAATTGCGATTTTGACAACCTTGGTGCTTGTAGAGAATACCTTACTAAAAACGGCTTATCATTTCCTTCTGCTCCTCGTTGGGTTTGACACTCTTACTTATCTAAAAGCTACGATAGATCCCCTACACTTGTGGGTCATCACGCACACAACCAGGATCAAGAGAATTAAACCATATCTTAGCATCACCCTTTAATGAGAACGGAAATAATTTAAGGATATAATAGTAGCAAGTTTTCTCATCATTAGTGAACAGGGTAGCTATATCATTTAATTTAGTAAGATGTGCCACAGCAGTTTTAGATTCATAGCCATAGGGTGACACAGAACTAGCTCCAGTTCATCAATGTAATGTAGGCATGTATTCGGAATATAGTCATATGTGCTTATGGAAAAGAACTTGCATGACATCTTTTGTCCTACCCTCTTGTGGCAGCGGGGTCCTATTGGAAACTAAGGGATATTAAGGCCTCATTTTAATAGAGTACCGGACCAAAGAATTAACACATAGTAAATACATGAACTCCTCAAACTACGGTCATCACCGGTAAGTATCCCGATTATTGTCACTTCGGGGTTAACGGATCATAACACATAATAGGTGACTATAGACTTGCAAGATAGGATCAAGAACTCTCATATACTGATGAAAACATAATAGGTTCAGATCTCAAATCATGGCACTCGGGCCCTATTGAGAAGCATTAAGCATAGCAAAGTCATACCAACATCAATCTCAGAACATAGTGGATACTAGGGATCAAACCCTAACAAAACTAATTCGATTACATGATAAATCTCATCCAACCCATTACCGTCCAGCAAGCCTACGATGGAATTACTGACACACAGCGGTGAGCATCATGAAATTGGTGATGGAGGAAGGTTGATGATGACGATGGCGACAAATTCCCCTCTCCGGAGCCCCGAACGAACTCCAGATCAGCCCTCCTGAGAGAGTTTAGGGCTTGGCAGTGGCTCTGTATCGTAAAACGCAATGCATCCTTCTCCCTAATTTTTTTCTCCCCGAACACGAATATATGGAGTTGGAGTTGAGGTCGGTGGAGCGTCAGGGGGCCCATGAGGCAGGGGGTGCACCCAAGGGGTAGGGCGCACCCCTCACCCTCGTGGATAGGTGTGGGCCCCCTGACGTGGATCTTTCTTCCAATATTTTTTATATATTCCAAAAATAATCTCCGTTGATTTTTAGGTCATTCCGAGAACTTTTATTTCTGCACAAAAATAACACCATGCCAATTCTGCTGAAAACAACGTCAGTCCGGGTTAGTTCCATTCAAATCATGCAAGTTAATGTCCAAAACAAGGGCAAAAGTGTTTGGAAATGTAGATACGACGGAGATTCCATAAGACTTGTTATACAAGATGAGGACTCCTCTCCACTGACGTAGCTGACTAGGACTCCTATTAGCATAGGCCTCTGGTGCCCTTATATAAATCGGGGCTAGGCTGTACTATGTACCCCCTCCGGTGTCACAACAACTCAACTCATACACATACAATCTCGTAGTAGATCACATGTACTATGTACCCCCTCGAAATCAACACAGTCAAAGTAGGACGTACGTTATAATCCATGTTACTATCGTGCCACGACTACCAGCTCAGGACCCCCTACCCGAGATCTGCTAGATTTGGCTCCATCAGCGACCATAGAGTCACTATAGCCGCGGCCATGCACCACCATCACCACAACGATTGCGGTAGTCACTTCCAAATGGAGGCACACCCTATCCACAGTCAGAGCCGCGACCGTATGACCCGAGCGGCCATGGCACCGAAGCCACAACTGCTGGAGCCATTCCCGCTAGTGAGGGCAAGAGCAAAGGCACTCTCCTCAGCGGCTCTCTATGCCATGTTCTCTTCCACGAGGTTGGTGCGAGAGAGGACCATGTTGAACGGCGGCAGAGGCACCATGTCCTCGAGCACAAATTGAATGGTGTCTGATAACCCACAAGTATAGGGGATCGCAACAGTTTTTTAGGGTAGAGTATTTAACCGAAATTTATTGATTCGACACAAGGGGGGGGGGGCAAAGAATATCTACAAGTATTAGCAGTTGAGTTGTCAATTCAACCACACCTGGAGACTAAATATCTATAGAAGAGTGATCAGTAGCACAATAATATGATAGTTTGATAGCAGTAGTAACGATAGCAACATATACGGTAACAGTAGCAGTAGTGGTTTTGTAGCAATTGTGACAGTAGCAGCAACAGTAGTAATAACTTAGCAAGAGCAATATGTGCAAAACTCGTAAGCATTGGATCGGTGATGGATAATTATGTTGGATGACATTCATCATGTAACAGCTATAACCTAGGGTGACATAGAACTAGCTCCAATTCATCAATTGAATGTAGGCATGCATTTCGTATATAGTCATACGTGCTTATGATAAGAACTTGCACGAAATGTTTTGTCCTACCCTCTTGTGGTAGCGGGGTCCATAAGGAAACTAAGGGATATTAAGGCGTCCTTTTAATAAAGAACCGGAACAAAGTATTAACATACAACTTGCAATATAGGATCAAGAACACAAATATATTGGTGAAAACATAAATGGTTGAGACCTGAAATCATGGCACTCGGGCCCTACTGACAAGCATTAAGCATAGCAAAGTCATAGCAACATCAATCTCAGAACATAGTTGATACTAGGGATCAAGCCCTAACAAAGCTAACTCGATTACATGATAAATCTCATCCAACCCATCACCGTCCAGCAAGCCTACGAAGGAATTACTCATCCCGTACGGTGCACATCATGAAATTGGTGATGAAGGATGGTTGATGATGACGATGACGAAGGATCCCCCTCTCTGGAGCCCCGAACGGACTCCAGATCTGGGCTCCTGATGAAGAACAGGAGGTGGCGGCAGCTTCGTATTGTGAAACGCGATGAAGCTTTCTTTCTTAATTTTTTCTCGCGGATTAGGAATTTATAGACTTGAGTTTAGGGTCGGCGGAGCCACGTGGGCCCCATGAGGCACCAGGGTGCGCCCAAGGGGTAGCCGCACCGTGGTGGCTCGTGGGCCACTGGTGGCTCCCCTCCTGTGGATCTTGGCTCCAGTATTTTTTATATATTCCATTAAAAATCTCTAAAAAAATCATCCAATTCCGAGAACTTCTATTTCTGCATAAAATCAACACTATGGTAGTTCTGCTGAAAACAGCGTCATTCCGGGTTAGTTTCATTCAAATCATGCAAATTAGAGTCCAAACCAAGAGTAAAAGTGTTTGGAAAAGTAGATACCACGGAGACGTATCAGTGTCGAGGCACTTGTCAAGGCCATGCAAGAACTACATGGTTAGATCCACCTCTGTGACGGGGGAGTCCATGTTAGCGAGGCCATCCATGAGGAGCTTCATGTGACGAGCATATTCGGCGACCGGTAGGTCTCCCTGCTTGAGGTTCCGATATTGCCACTTGAGCATCCTGTACTGGGCAGGCCGATTGGCCAGGAAGTACTCTGGTATCTTCTTCCAGAGGGCGTAGGAGGTGGTGGCTCCGATGACATGATCAATGAGAGGATCTGCGAGAGTGGCGTACATCCAGAGAGTGACGTGGTAGTCAATCTCGCCTTAGGTGGTGTTGGGGTTGGTTGTCGTAGTTGTAGGGTACAGGAGAAATTTAAATTGGTTTGTGATGTGGTCACTAAACACGGGGTGACGAGTGGGAGGTGTCGATGTTGGGGGCAGCGGGACAAAGGAGAACAGAGGGGTGAATTGAGAATTGTCCTGAGGAGGCAGGGGTTTTGTGCTGAAAATGAATTGAGAGGAACCATCGTGGGTGTCGACGCCAGCAGCGGAGGCCATGGCGGAGAAAGCTGCCGGTGAGGAGGCGGGGCTGGTGGCAGCGGAGGGGCAGGCTTCATTCTCGGCCATGGCGACAACGCCTAGTGTCTGATACCAACCTGGAGAGGAAAATGTTTCCCTTAATTGAATCTTGTGTTACACTAATTACATGTATTTAATATGGAAGAGAGGAACCGAACGCCCTGAAAGTCAGGCACGCTGGCCTTGCCGCCTTGGGCGACAAGTTAACAGGACCACCTCTTTGTAAGTTTATTACTTTATCTGTCTCATATTAGTTGTCTCAAACCGATGTGTGTAGCATTAAAATACGTTAGATAGTTTCATTTTAACAAGTACTATGGGACGAAGGAAGTATATATTAACTCAAAAAAAACATTAGTCATTTTTTTCCCATGAAATCACAATACAACAGCCAGGATTGCATCGTCATTGTTCATCTTCATTTCCCACACAACCTCTGCCGCTCCTACGCCGTCATTGTTCATCTTCATTTCACACACAGCTCGGCCTCACCAGTGTTGACCCTTATCAGTCACCCAAAAAAAACAGACACCTGATGCTTAGCAAAAACAAAAAACAAAAGGGATGCAAGAGCAGGGATATAAATGCAGAAACTAAAATTGCTTGCAATCACACCAATGTTTCTGTTTTGTATTTGCCAGAAGAAATGAGGGATAACGAACCATGCTTAAGTTGCAGCGTTCTTTATGACTTCACAACTTCATTCATCCATCAATCAGACGGTATGATAGATTGGCAGAAAGAGAATCCGTCAATAGCGGTCAACTGATTGTAAATCACAGGAATAAAATCTCCTGTTTTCCAAACAAAAACGATTTATTGAATAACCTAGGGTGGGCATGCCTCAGTACAACCCATTGGTTCCCTACTTTGACACATTACATTCAGCAGAATTTCAGGTTGCCGCAACAACTAGCTTGGTAGAAAAATGCACCTGCTTCCACCAGCAGAGTGAACTGGGAGCCTGGTAGCTTATAGGGGATTAAATCACGTCTGCAATAAAACACTGGCATTTGAGCCCGGAACCACTACACATACCGACAGTTAGTGCTATGATTTCCAAACAGATAATCAAAAGGTTGGGCTGCACTTTGGCCTACTCACGAGCAGCTTGATCAAAGCTGTTGTACCAAAATCGGATAAAAGGTGCAGTATGTATAGCAAGGTTCTTTGAAGCCCTGCTTGCTAGCGGCTGATGGGGGTGTGCATCCGCTCAACGATTCTGTTGATGGCGTCCCGAGTCATCACTAGGGTGTCATGCTGCAGGATGCTGTAGACATTGAGGCCCTGCATTTGAAGATGTGAAACATCAGCACGATCTTCTTGGGTCAAAATATCTGCTGGGAAAACTACAATGTGACTATTCATCATTGTTAAGCTGCTGAGGTACCCAGACTTCTTGGGTCAAAATATCTGCTGGGAAAACTACAATGTGACTATTCGTCATTGTTAAGCTGCTGAGGTACCCAGACACTTACAATCGAAGGAATGACATTCACATAGTGAAGATTTTGAGTAGCCAGCTTTAACTTCTTATCAATGTCGCCTCCATCCACCAACAAAATCTTCTTCGTATCATCCATCTGCTTTATGTACTGCACGATGTTTTTCGTCTTGTGGCTAGGGACTTCTAAGTCCTCGAAGATGCAGAGCTACAATAAAACATGGTCAAGTGAACTTTACATGCATATATGTATTTACTGTGAAAAATGGTTCAAATGGAGAGATCCAGACTGGCTCTTGTATACATATATTTGCTTTCAGGATAACAGATGGTCAAGTACTTTTGGGAGCAGCACCAGAAGAAAAAAAACATTGCATAAACAAATTTATTTACACATTGCTTAATAGATTTCAGTAGCTTTCACCCTTTCAAGAAGCCGTGGAAACAATAACAGCTGAATGTTACATCTCATAAGCAACAACCCTAATAAGATTAAGTAAACAGTCTAAGAAGACAAGGCAGTCATAGAAACCATTCTACAAACAGTATTGATCAAAAAGTACAATTAGTCCATGCTCCATTAGAACTAGGTAAGTGGTCTGTTCTCTGAATTTCAGGAAGGATCTATGAAGTACACCCTCCGATCCAAAATAAGTGTTTTAGTTCAAATTTGAACTAAAACCATGACATATTTTTTTAGATCAGAGGGAGTACAAAATATAGTGAAGGGACATAGAAAGTGTAAACATAGCAAAACAGTTCCTCAGGCGTCTCATAGTGGCATGCTGATCAACAGCTTGTGCAACAGCACAGCAATTCTTGCATAGTTCTAGCAATAAGAGACATGATCATTACTGTGGCCTGAAGCATACTACTAAACAAGGTTCTTTATTCGATACAGAATTCATTTCGTAGCACAAATTGTTATCTTGGGACAAGACAGGAGCTAACTACACACAAGAACATCCAGGAATATACACAATGAATTAGTAAGGCAGCAGATACCTTCCCCTCAGCTGTTCTAGCAGACAAAGCTATCTTAAGTCCCAGACGTCGTACTTTCTTCTGCAACTTGAATGCATGGCTTCGTGGTTTCGGACCATGCATAGTTGCACCTCCTCGAAACTGTTTCAGTTTGAATCTGAGTTTAGTTGGAGCCCAAAAAAGATAAGATATCTCCAGAGCCTATTCGATACCATTTATATGAATGGAGGAATGTTAGTATAACCTGACAACCACGCAATGTTCCATGACGTGCTCTTCCTGTTCCCTTTTGCTTATAAGGCTTTCTTCCTGTGCCGCTCACTTCACTGATAGTTTTAGTTGAGTGTGTCCCCTGTGAAAGACAGGTGCATGCAATTATCAGAAGGTGCATTAGAAGGATAGAACTTAAAAATCTAAACTTCAGAAAGTAACTGATATTACGCAAACATATTATACAGTAGATCACATGATTTGCGAGCTTGTAAGCGGAAGGCAATCAACAGAACAAGAGTGATCATAGTGTGCACCTGTTGCCTTTTAGCAAGCTGCCACCTTACTACCCTGTGAACAATATCCTTCCTAATTGGAACGTCAAAAACATCACCATCCAAAACCATGAATCCCTTGTCCTCATTATGGAAGTTTGTTACTCTAGCTACTAGGTCCTCATACTGCCCTGTAATAGAATATTACTTACAACTCAGCATAATGTGAAGATCACATATATAGCTTTCATTAGCCAATTATGATACAATTGAAACTAGATAAAAAGTGAAATCAAGTTCCGTCCCATTATAGAAAATCTTGTTCAGCGAAGCTAGATTTTCAATCAAAGTAAGAGCGCAGAGTCAACTAAGAAATATATGCTGGTTAGATAAAAACAGAGCATAAGGTGCCACTTTATCCATTAATTCAAAAACCTAATTTTTATAGTGAATTTTTTGATTCAAGGCTTTGTTGCTACATTAAAACTGAACCTGATTACAGGTGTCCACTTTAAGCGTTGGCAGACCAAAACTACCTTGTGGCTCACAGCGATGAATGTGTTCTGGGTCACTGGTGGCACTCCCGAAAGAACGATTCCTCCTGATCAGAAGGCATTTAGGGAGGCCAGCACCACCTTTCTTAGAGCCATTTTGAGTGTGATCGGAGACAAGTTAGATGATGCATATCTCCTTATGCGGGTTGCCTTCAAGCTCCTTAGCGATGTACTTTTATCTCATGTGCCTCATCCAGCACAGGACAGTTTTCAACCATGCTGCAGTCATGGAACTACTCCATGGCAATACAACACGCTCCCAGCATTACTACCACCAGATTTTTCCTTGAGCGCATCCCACAAGTTCTTGGCAACCCACATATGGAGATATGCATCAACTAAGTTGTCTCCGATCACACTCAGAACGGCTCCTACAAAGACGGTGGTGGCCTCCCTAAACGCCTTCTTCTGATCAAGAGTAATCATTCCTTCGGAAGTGCCGCCAGCAACCCAAAACACATTCATCGCTGTGAGCTACATGGTAGTTTTGGTCTACCAATGCTTAAAGTGGACACCATAAAACAGGTTCGGCTTTAATGTAGCACCAAAGCCTTGAATCAAAAATTGCCTATAAAAAGTGTTGTTTTTATCTAACTCAAGAGAAACAGCATTGTGATAGCAGCAGATGGATAAGAAACACCAGAAACACACCAAGCTCTCGGTCTGGTGTCCAGACAGTCTTGCTAGATAGAAGTTCCGGTGGAATCAGCACTTCATTTGCTGGAGCCATAAGAGTAGAATACCCATTGGAGTAGACATTTGGCAAAATCTGCAAATGATGAAAGCTAACTGAGAAGGCAGAACAAGAATCAGATGCCATGAAATATAGCCAAGACACTTAATAGTTAATACATAACAAGATACAGAAAATAAACTTTTGAACATAGCACATTGTTGCTATTTGCTAATCCTCACTGAGACAGAACTCGAGCAAGCCCATATTTGTTAATGATTGCAATCTGGATCTGAAAGTACCTGAGCAAGCTGATACCTAAACCCAATCACACTCAATCAAATGCTACATTTCCAAACTAGAAGCGACCAAGCATAAAATCCACCACAAAAATCTGTTCACAGAGTAGCATCTGGTTATCTGTCAGGTCCTATAACGAGGGGCAGTTTTAGCACATACATCTATAGGCACCAAACAAACGAGGGACAAGCTCAGTTATCCAATGCTACACAAGCCTGGCAGCCATATCCAACGGCAGTTGTTATTTAGCATCATGTCTTAATTACTGTTGATTTTAGTTCAGTTAAAACAGGCAGTCTGTTTAGCCATTTAACTCTACTGTTCTGCCACTATACTCATGGAAGCTGTTCAGTTATCTATGCCTCTCAGGTTGTGAATGAGAAGTAAGAAGAAAAATCCCTGAAACTACTAATTTCTTAAGAGTAGATAGCAGCATATGCGATTTCTTCTTCCCAAATATCAGGAATATGACCCAAACCCCCAAAAAATCAGTGTCAATTGCTCCACAAATCCTGACTGGCTGATGGGATCTTGGTACCATCCCGACGGACGCGCCCAAATCCATGGTTTCTAAAACCGTCGTAAACCCTACATATCCAGCAAGCGAAATGCGGTCTCACGTATTCCAACTGGCGGAGCACGTCGCACCAGCCCCAAGGAGAACCAACGTGACAGATGGGGTTCGAGAGCCAGACCTTGGCGAGGAGCGGGGTGTCGCGGCCGGCGGCGCCGAGCTGAGGCGGGCAGGCCACGGCTCGGCGCAGGAGGGACGCGGCACGTGCGAGGGCTTGCATCGGCTGGCCGCGTCCTCTCCGCCCGGCTCCAGCAAGGCTAGGCTGGTGGTTTTCGCGGCGGCGGCGGCGGCGGCGGCTGACGGGGAGGGAGAGAGGATGGAGCAGGAGGGTTCTGGAGGGGAAAGGGTTGACGGGTCGGGCTCGGCTCTGCCTGGCTGGGCTGCGTGTTTTTTTAGATCAACAGGCCAAACGAGCCCGCCCGTGCTAATCGTGTCTTTCACGGAAAATCCTATGCGCCGCTCATTGCGTCAAAATGTCGACAGAACGCACAGGCAATACCCCGCATCGCTAGCAATGGGCCGGCCCATTAAACCAGAGCTAGACATCCGGTTTTGGGAAGCCTCTAGAAGGTTCCCTGAACCGTTTTTTCTTGTTTTTACCGTTTTTCCTGTTACTTCTTGGGTTTTTTCGTTTTTCTTTTCTCTGTTTTTCTGTTTCGTTTTCTTCTTCTTTTTCTGGTTTCCGTTTTTTCCCTTTTTTGTTTCTTTCGAAAATTGTTCAGAAAGTCCAAAATTTGTTCGTGTTTCTAAAAAAGTTCCAAATTTCAAAAAATGTTCGTGTTTAAAAAAAATGTTCAAAATTCGAAAAATGTTTGCTTTTTCCAAAAATTGTTCCGGCATTAAAAAATTATTCTGAATGTTTTTGTTCAAAAAATTTCACATTTTTAGAAAACGTTTCTGTTTTAAAAATTGTTCATGTTTTCATTTTTTCAGAAGTTTCAAAAATGTTCCAGTTTTAAAAATTGTTCATGTTTTCATTTTTCAGAAGTTTAAAAAAATGTTCCAGTTTTAAAAATTGTTCACAAGGTTTTAAAAAATCGTGTTTGGAAATTTTGTTCAGGAATTTGAAAATATGTTCACCTTTCCAAATTTTGTTCTGAAATTTGTAAAAATGTTCTGGTTGCAAAAAAACTGTTCAAGATTTTCAAAAAATATTCTTGTTTTTCGAAAATTTTATAGCTTTTTAAAAGTTGTTCACAAATTTAGTAAGTTTTTGCTTTTCACACAACATTCCGTTTTTAAAAAAATATTGCTTCCGAAATTCTTAGACTAATTCAGATCTGCGCAGCTTATTTGTTCTTTAAGTTTGATGCTAGCCATTTCATCAGCTACGACTGCTAGCCTAGTTGGCAAGAAGTCATGCTGTGTAGCCAAGCATCGCGCGTTCGAATCTTTGTCAACGCCTATTATTTTTTAGCTACAGGGCGCGTTCGTGCCGTGCCAGCCCACATGCTGCACCTATCAGCCCAGGCACGGCCAAGAATAACTAGTTGGCGAGCGCTTCTTTGGGAGCCTCCTAACCATCACTTGACATGCTCTTAACTGTCGGCCCGCCGCCACGTGTCACACTCTGGTCGTTCCCTTTAAATTTTTTAATTTTTTTCGCACGTGTTTTCAGCTTTTTAAATGGTTTTTATTTTTTTGAAATTTTTACTTTTTCACCGATCTTCCTTAACTTTTGAAAAAGAATCCAAAAAAAATTATGCGTAAAATATGTTTTTTTCTTCTGCAAGAGGCACGATTTTGCTTTCGCGGGAGGCACAGTTTTGCTTTCGCAAGAGGTACGACCATGCTTTTCGGAAACATGAAAAAACATGCTTTTAGTGTTTTTTTCTGCGAGAGGCGTGGTTTTGCTTCTGCGAGAGGCATGATTGTGCTTTCGCGAGCCTATCGGAAACAGGACAAAAATGTGTTTTTTGTTTTTTTTCCTTTCACGAGAAGTACGGTTTTGATTCCGTAAGAGGTACGGTTGTGCTTTCGCGAGAGACATGGCCATGCCTTTTGGAAATGAAAAAACGCGTTTTCTGTATATTTTTTTTCTTCCGCGAGAGGCATAGTTTCGTGATCATGCCTCTCAAAAACGCAAATAAAACATGTTTTCTGTTTTTTCCCATCCGCGAGAAGCAAGCTTTTACTTCCGCGAGAGACACGATTGTGCTTTTGCGAGAGGCACGGGCGTGCCTCTCGGAAACGGAAAAAAAATGCGTTTTCTGGTTTTTTCGCGAGTGGCACAGTTTTCCTTCCGCGAGAGATGCGGCCGTGCCTCTTTCAGAAAGGAAAAATATGTGCTCCCAATTAGGTTTTTCATTCATCTTTTTTCATGAAAAAAAGTTTGTTAAACCTATCAACATGAAATCTAATTTGAAGTTCTCGATGCGAGGAATCCAATGATGAAAAAACGGTTTAAAATTTGGACGCACGGTTTAAGAGATAAAATGTTTTGAATAAAGGACGTACGGAAAAAGAGATAACTCTCAGATCACGATAAATGGCGTGGGTGTAGTGCGTCATTTGTCGTAACCTAAAAAGATGAGAGTGATCTTTGAAAGGAATATTCCTTAATTAGTTATTTCGGGCATGACCGCTTACCTAAACAGGCCGGCCCGTCGGCACGCCAAGCACTCTTGGGCCATGTACTTTCTGCCTGTTGAGCTATAGCCTATAAATATTTTAAATATCTAGGAAAAACAAAGAACTAATTGTGTAGTCTCGTACCAGCCCGCGTCCCCGTCCCCCGCCCCTGCTTGGCTCATGACGTGCATGTGTGCTAGCGGGTCGGCCCAGCTGGCACGACCCATTTGGCCAGTTTTGCCGGCTCCGTTGCACATAGACGCCCGAATAAAATGGGATTGTTTTGTCCAGTACAGATATAACCAGCGAGATAAAATGAAAATTGAAAAGCACACCATACACTTGACGTTTTAAGCTATTTACAAAGTGGCAGTAAAACTGAAACACCAAAAAACAGGGAAACATGCTACGATAAAGATGCTACACTTGCAGCTGAGGGGTTGGGGCAGCGGCTAATAGACAATCTCCGGTGTAGATGTAGGACTCATCAACCCCAGGCCACCCAGCACGAAGTTAGTTGAGTAACCATCGACAGCTCCTTGCTCCTTCACCCCCACTCCAGTTGTGTGTGTCTTCTCAGCAAGCCTTGTAGGTGGGGGCAGAAATTGGTCCATCTGTTCCAGCATGTGGTCCTTGAATAGGAGGCGCCATTTCTTGACAGTTCTTAAAACCATCGACCAAACCTGGGTTAAAGAAAGTCAAACAACACTGTTAAAAATCATGTTGTTCCTGTGCTTCCATATATACCATAAAACAACAGATGAAACAGAGTTAATGGCATCCATTTTCTTGCTCGCAATCCAACATGAAGAAATAGATTCCACAGAGATGCAAATTTGTTTAGAGAGAAAGGAACTAATCTCCTCCCAAACAATCTTGGCTATTAAACAGTCAAAGAAGAGAGGTTGCACACTCCCACGCTCTAAGCAGAAAACACACTCCACAGGTTTTCCCTTGTCATAATCTTATTATAAGCAACTAACCACAATAAAATATGTATCCTGGGAGGTACAATAAGCTTCCAGACAGCAGGAATAAAAATAGAAGAGACCCCCCTATAATTGATATTGCATAAAGAGAGCTTGAGGAGTAAACCCATGAAGCTGTGTATTACCACACTAGAGAGTCAGTATCCTTAGTAAAGAGATACTATTAGCAATAGCCTCTAACTCAAGCCAATTACATATCATAGGAGGTGAGAAAGCTCTTCTAAAAGTGAGTTTCAGGGTTACCCCATCTCCCACTTGTCTAATAGTTTGCCCCTGTTCTCTACAAAAGACATATAGGTCCCAGAATTGAATGGAAAGAGGTGATGAACCAAACCAGCAATCTTCCCAAAATATAATTTTATTACCATCCCCCAAGTGCCCATTTGTATCCGACTGCCCTAGAGGACCATACTAATCCTTTCCAGAAGGTTGATGCATCTTTATCTTGGATACATAAAATGTTTGCCATTGGTTTGTACTTCGTTCGTAAAGAAATATAAGATTGTTTAGATCACTATTTTAGTGATCTAAACGCTCTTATATTTCTTTACAGAGGAAGTAATTATTATCAACTACAGTTCTCTAGATCTTCCCCTCATCAAACATGTACCTATTCACCTAGGCACCCAACAGACAGATATTAAGATCATGAATGTTGGGAATGCCCAAACCTCCAAAATCCTTTTTCATGGTGACTAAAGGACAATTTGCCAAATGTATCTTCCTATGGTCTTCAAAACCATTCCGAAGGCAGTTTGCCATCTGGGTGTTAATCATGTCTACTGCCCATTTGGGGAATCTGCCGGATAGATGGGGATCGGATGCTAGCAAGACAAGCCTAGTCTAGCAGGATGGGAGAGTAACTTGCCTCTCCACCATGCAATCCTCTTCAGGATTTTATCAATGAGAGGTTGGACATCCTCTCTAGACAATTTCTCAAAATCTAAAGGCACCCCTAAGTATTTTATAGGGAATTTGCCTATTGGACAACCAAAGAAATCTACAAAGGCCCAATCTCATTTGCTTCTAAATTTTGGGGGATCATCTCACTTTAGTTGTAATTAATCCTCATCCCTGATACTTTCTCAAAACAGGTAAAGATCCATTTTAGGTTTGTGGCCATGGAGTGATCACTATCTACAAAGAGGATAGTGTCATCAGCATACTGCAAGCCATGAGCAAGTCTTTTGATTAAAGGTTATCAGAGGCTTTCACAAACATCCTAGTCAATGCATCTACCACTAAATTGAAAAGCAAAGGCGACAAAGGGTCCCCTTGTCATCTTGATCCACTTGACCCATTTAACATCAAAACCCTTCTAAGAGGACAAGTAAGGAATTTAAATCTACTTTGTCAAAAGCCTTTTCATAATCATGTTTTAAGACCACGCCCTTCCTTTAGACCTAACAATAGAATGTATTACTTCATGGGCAGTAACCACACTCTCTAAGATATATCTGATTATCTTCCTGATGTGACAACTGGTTCCAAAGATATTGTTTAACATCCAAAAATATTTCAAGTTATTTTTTTCGACATTTTAGACAACATGTGTATCAAACATTAAGCGACCGTCTTTGGGAGCCATCGTTTTTTTGTGTGAATTTTTTGCGTGAAAGTTTCACTTGGCTCGAGGTCTGTCATCACCGACGGGTTGCACATTGGTTACGTCTACTACGGCAGGAGGTTCCTCATGCGCCGAGGGATTGTCTGTTGGTCGTCGTTGCCCCATCTTCATTTTATGTGTACTGGTTTGCATAATTCGGTGATTTTATCTTGGATCTTAGAGGAGTTCGTTGCATCGTAAAAGATTGGGCCAAATAAGCGGCGCGTCTGAGGTCGTGCTCTCATCAGGTGGTATCAGATTACTGGGTTTATTACGGTGCAATTTCTTTCCTATATTTTGTTCGTACAGATTCTAAATCTGCGATGAGGATGGAACACTATTTTGATGGTGATGTCAGAAAGTGAGAAGAATCCTTCACGAGCCCTTTCTTGGTTTCAGATCTACACAAGGGTAACAGTAGGGAATTTTTCTTGTGCCATGATGATGCATCGCTGTTCGCAAATTAATTTGGTGAGTCAAAACTTGGTTGATGCATTGAAGTTGGTCATGATAGAACATCCAGACCCATATAAGCTCTCATGGCAGGGAAAATTTGTGATTATCAAACATCAAGTGGAGGTGGTTTTCAAATTTTGTGAGCAGATTGACGTGGTTGTCTGTGATGTTCTTCCCCACCATATGCATGTGTGTACCTTGATACTTGGTCAACCTTGGACAAAAAAAGGGAGTTGCAGATTGATAGATCTGGCACTTCTTCTTGGAGAAAATTTTGGATTTTTCATAATGGTTGATGGATTTATTTTGAAGCATACTCCTTTGAACAATATTTGGAGGATCGTAAGAGGCGAGACCATGCACATGGTGCAATTGATGCAAAGAAACAAAAAGAGAGGATCTTTCTAGAAAAGAAAAGGTCTGAGGATCGTCTTGGAACTACAAATATTTCTTCACATGAGGCGAACAAAGAGAAACCAGTAGTACCAATGACTGGGTTGGATGTGCAACTTAAGAAGGTACCTCGTGGAGATGACTTGGCAGTGGACAGAGGCCAGCACATGAGTTTATTTCAAACTCAGTGTGACATTAAGGGTGTGGCGTGCAAGTTAATTATTGATGGAGGTAGCTGCACTAATGGCGTTAGCAAGATGTTGGTGGAGAAGTTTGGTTTGTTCGATATGACGAACCATATCATTTGGAGTGGTTGAACAATTGTGGAAAACTCAAAATTACACATAAAGTACGTGTACCATTTTCAGTTGAGCAATATATTGATGAGGTGGAATGCGATGTTTTACCGCTGGAAGCTTGTCGTTTATTACTTGGACGACCATGGCAGCACGATCGTAATGCCATGCATCCTAGCAGGTCCAATACTTATACATTTTTCATTCCGGGAAGCAAATGACACTTAAGCCGATGGCTGAGAAATTATTTCGCTCAGATGTGATATTAACAGTGCAAAAAGGGCTGACAAGAAAAACACGAAAGCGACCATGGTTTCTCCTCAAGTAGGGGGAGGGGGGGTTATATTCTTTCAGTAAATAAGAAGGTCCATACAGCCACCACGAAGCCGAGGACGGCTTCGTTTCAAGCAGGGGAGGGTGATGTGACAACTGGTTCCAAAGATATTGTTTCACGTCTAAAAATATTTCAGGTTATTTTTTTTGACAGTTTAGACAACATGTGTATCAAACATTAAGCGGCCCTATTTAGGAGCCATCTTTTTTTTGTGTGAATTTTCTGCGTGAAAGTTTCACTTGGCTCGAGGACCGTCATCACCTACGGGTTCCGCACTGGTTACATCTACTATGCAGGAGGTTCATCGTGCACCGAGGGATTGTCCGTTGGTCGTCGTCGCCCCAGCTTCAGGTTACGTGTACTGGTTCACGTAATTGGGAGATTTTATCTTGGGTCTTAGAGGAATTCGTTGCATCGTAAAAGATCGGGCCAAATAAGCGGCGCATATGAGGTTGTGCTCATATCACTTCCGATATTCCGATAAATCGGTCGATTTTCCTGTGTCTGACCGATAAGATAAATTGGCTGATAAATCAGCCGATATGGTGATAAATCGACCGATATGCTGATAAACTGGCCGATTTACCTCTTATCATGTGTCAGCCGATAAATTCCCGATAAGCGATATCCCCAACATTGCCTTTAGTAAAGGCCGATTGACTCTTGGAGACTAGTCTATGCATGATCACTCCAAGTCTATCAGCCAGTACCGTGGTAATTTTTTTGAAAACACAATTAAATAAGCTAATTGATTGAAATTTTGTCATGACAGAGGCCTCAAGTTCCTTAGGAATGAGGGTAACCATGGCAAAGTTCAAATGAAAAATATCTAACTTACCAAGGTGGATATCAACAAACATAGCCATAAGATCCTTCTTAATCAAACCCAAAATTTTTGATAAAAGAAAAAGGAAGTCCATCTGGGCCAGGGGCTCCATCTGAGTAAGAATTGAAGATGTCATTCTTGACTTCTTCTGAAAAACCAGCAAAGAGCATCTCATTTTCTGAAGAAGAAGAAACTTTATCTTGATCACTAAAGAAATTATCAGCTAAAGTGAAGCCAGAGGGTTCTTCCTTGCCAATTTTTTTTATAGAAGCTAGCAGCTATATCAAGCATTTCTTTGTTGTCAGAGGTTGGTCCAAATGGCCCCTGCAGGGTATGAATATTGGTTTTCCTCCTCTGATTTGCAACAGCTTGAAAATATGCAGTGTTTTTGTCCCACTCCTTAATATCCCTATCTCTAGACCTTTGTTTGGCTTTAGTCTCCTCTTTAAGGCAAATTTTGGTCATCCCTATTCTAATTTCCTTCAATCTTTGTGCCTCTACTGTGGTTAGTTCCTCAGGCTCCGCCTTGATATCAAGAGTGTCATATTCATCCATCATATCTTTCTTAAGCTTCCTAAGTTCCGCTTCTATATTAATACTCCACCCTTTGGTAATTCTCCTCGGGTTTCCACCTTGCCCTGCCATATATCAATAGAGGAGAAGCCTGAAACAGGGATGTTCCATGCCTTCTTTGGGATTTGTGTTTGCCTGTTTGGGTCGCCTTGTCAGTCTGGCTCGTGCTGCGTTTTTCGTCGGCCAATGAGTGGTTGGCATGTTTAGGCCGGCCCAACTGGCATGTCTCCAGTTCCTTCCCAAACCATTTTTTCTTTCATTGTTTTCTCCTTTTACATTTTCCTTTTATCTTTTCCTTTTTCTTTTTTTGGCCCATTTCATCTTTCATTTTGTGAACAATTTTCAAATTCATGATAATTTTAAATTATGAATTGTTTTGGAAATCATGAATAGTTTTCAAATTCATGATGTTTTTTTTGAAATCATGAACATTTTTAAATTTGTGAACTGTCATTCACAAATTCACGAACACTTTTTGATACTGTGAAATTGTTTCTGATAATCGTGAACATTTTTTTGAATCGATGAACATTTTTGAATCAATGAACATTTTTTGAAATTGTGAAAGAAAATCATGGAATTTTATTTGAATCGATTAACAGCTTTTGAAATTTGGGAAACACATTCGAAATTCATGAACATATTTTTACTCTTATGAAAAATAAAAAAATCATGATTTTTTGAATTGTTGAACATTTATTCAAATTAACGAACATTTTTTCTGAACATTGTTTATGAAACTATGAATATTTTCTAGAATATGCGAGCATTTTGTACAAATTCATGAACATTTTTCGAATTCACGAATTCTTTTTGGAACTTGTGAAAATTTTAAATATGTGAGCATTTTTTTAAAGTCACAAAAAATTTGTGAATCCGTAAATTTTTATTAATTCTTGAACATTTTTTCCAATATCACAATTTTTTGGAATTCTGAAACCTTTTTTTAACTATTAATTATTTTAATGCGGATTAAAACAAAACAGAAATTAAAAATAAAGCTTAAAACTAAAAAATTAAAAAACAGGGGGTGTCCAGCTCCGCAAATGGGCCGACCCTATTTGTTGGGACCGAACTCGACATGAGCACACCATACCACCCCAACAAAGACGGTAGCCGGAGTGCATGAACTAGCGCTTGGAGATTTATACGTGTTGCTTCATCCACGCCTGTCCAAAACATTGGAGCCAATTCCTTTCCCTCGCGAAAATTTGGTATAATTCAAGGTACCACTCCTCTCTGGATATGTCACAGTTTCAAGCTCTTTATGACCATGGACCATGGTATTAGGGCATCAAAGCAGCACACCCTGCAGAATCCCAACACTGAAAGACTGGATCGGGGAATGGAAAACAACGAAACAAGTTAGCAAGCAACACTTGCACAGAGCGCGCCATATTTTGAAGGTTTGGGCTGACAAGGAGCGCACTGATCGTTCGTTCAAACCAGGTGATGCCATCTACATAAAGTTGCAAGCATATGTGCAAAGTTTGGTGGATCATCGTGCCAACCCCAATGTAAGTTGGCGTTCAAATAGTTTGGGCCCTTCAACGTTCCGTACGTCATCAACCCAGTATCGTATGAACTGGCTCTGCTCGAGAACTCAAAGATTCACCCTGTCTTTCATGTCACCCGGATACAGCAGGCTCTAACTCCAGGTACTCCTCCTACCACTGATCCACCCGTGCTATATCCAACGCTGCTTTGGTTCCAGTCAAGATCATCAACAACATATGGCGTCAGACACCCTTCGATTGCCGCGAACAAGTACTTGTTCGATGGTCAGATTCTGCTACAGCGGAAGCTACGTGGGAAAACACCATTGCACTGCTACATCGCTTTCACGACCTGTCGGCTTGGGGTCACTGGTTGAAAAAGGGCCTGTTGTCCCGGTTCGTAAGGGCCTTTAGTCCCGGTTCCTGAACCGGGACTAAAGTGTCGGTACTAATGCCCTGTCCCTTTAGTCCCGGTTCAATCCAGAACCGGGACTGATGGGCCTCCACGTGGCCTGTGTGCGGAGCCCAGGCAGGAGACCCTTTGGTCTCGGTTGGTGGCACCAACCGGAACCAATAGGCATCCACGCGTCAGCATTTCTGTGGCTGGGGTTTTTGTTTTTTTTTGAAGGGGGGGGGGTTTGGGGGTTTTGGGGGGTTAATTTAGGTGTTTCATATATTGTGTTAGCTAGCTATAATTAATAGAGAGAGGTGTCCTCTCTTATGTCCGTGCTTGGTCGACGCTACGTACTATACATACGTATAGAGAGGACTAGACACGCTAGCTAGCTAGTAAGCAAATGAAGGAAACAGAAGATCGTCATGAACATATATGCATACAGAGAGAAGTGATATCGACCACCTCTCCTTCTCCGAGAGATTGGTCGAACAACAAGTTCTCGTATATCTATTCGACACTACCGGCTACATATATACAATAATTATCTCTTACAAATATAATCATACGGACTCATGGTCCACATAGTATTCTCCATCTTCAGCAATCACGTGGTCAAGAAAGAATGCCGCCAATTCCTCTTGAATTGCTCGCATGCGAGCTGGTGCTAGAAGTTCATCCCGCTTCCGAAACATCTAATTTTAAGAAGGGGGTCAATACATATATATATGAATGAAACTCAATACAAATGATGGTAATAAAATAAAATTGTGAATGTTGTTATTTACGTACTTCATATTGTTCGTCAGAGTACCCGCCCCGCTCACAGGTCGTGTGGCGGATGGACTCGCAGACGTAGTATCCACAGAAATCATTCCCTTGTTCCTGCCACAACCACTTTACAAGAAATAGAGGTCAATCAAACTGATAAGCAAGAATGCTAAATGGTATTGATGAAACTAGTGCTTGAATCACTAGGAGATGCGCGAAACATGCTACTATAGTACTTACTTTCGAGTGTCTAAATTCCAGCTCCTTCGGCAGTCCCGGAACTTTTCTGGAGAATTTTCTCCAAACCTTGCCGGACAAAGAAAACAATTACTTGATATCAGGAAATGAACAAAGTTGCTGATATGGTGGATAATGATCGATTTAACTTACTTCTTGAGGATTTCAGTCATGTCCGCATACTCCTGGGGATCTTTTCGTTTAGAGTCCAAGACGATTACTACTCCCTGCTCAAGCCTAATCTCTAGGAGAATATAGTGGAAACTGCACACGCATGCATAACTCATCAATTACATTACTATAACCTGGACTAATATATAAGGGAAACCGAATATGCACAAGACAGTAACACTCACTTGAAGTTGTAAGGAAAGAGTATTATATCTTTGTTTTCATTTTTTTGAATGATCGTAGCAAGTTGGCCTCGGTATCTCCGTGACAATGTTCAACCTCAGTTGCATCTATGAGATATGTGTTAACGAACCCAATATCACCGATTTGTCTTTTCTTCAATTCGGCGATCTTCATTCTGCATAATATAGTGAGGATAATTATAAATACATGCAATGAAAGAGATGAGCTATATAGAGAGACTTAATGACAGAAGTAGTAGTACTTACAGACAGTAGCAGGTGATCGTTGTTTTATCAAGGGCCAATTGATTGAAAAACTGATAGAACTCCTCAAATGGAATAGGCAACAGTTCAATTCCAATGAGGTCATGCTCTGGTTTAACTCTCGCATACAAAGTACTCCTCCCCCAGACTCTCTGCAGATTTTCAAGTACCAATCATGTAATCTTCGCATCATCGTTGTTAAAGATTTTTCATCTTTGATGAGAGGCTTCCCGTACTCGTATCTGTGTATCTGCACCTCCATGGGATCATAATGTACATCGTTGGGCAGGTAATCGTCAACATTGCCATAACCGGGCACCATCCTCGGATCGACGATGTCGCTAGGCACCTTGAGGGGGGGCACGATTGCTTCGCTTGTTCGCCGAGCTGGGCAATTTGTTTCCCAGCTACTCGTCGTTTTTTCAGCCTTTGATCACTGACTGTACTTCCCGACCGCTCCGCTTCGGCCCATGTCTTTGCAATAATGCACTCATAGTTGCCTTTCAGTGGAGACTTGGGTGGTTTTGCCAGGGCAGCCAGAGTGCGCTTCACTTTCACCGGATCTACCTTCTCCTCCGGAGGTGGATGTCTCTTTGCTCTCAACCCTTGAAACCAGTCATCCACTTCGGCTCCGCGATCTTCGCGTTCTCCTCCGGGGTCCTCTCGTATGGTAACTTCTGTGGACTCTTCAGAGAAGGACCGAATCTGTATGTCCTCCCGCCTCTGGTTGTACTGCTAGACGCCGGCCGAGCAGACGAAGCAGTTGTCTTCTTTACTTGCTTACGCGGTGGAGGAGAAGGACTACGACACGCCGGAGCAGCTGCTGGAGCGGCAGCGGGTCTCTTCCGCCCTTGCTGACGAGGCGGAGAAGGAGGAGGCTGGCTGCTCGGGCACGCCGGCGCAGGCGGAGTGCCGCCATGTGCCGGAGAAGGAGCCGGCCGAGGGCCCTGATTGTCACTCGCCGGAGAAGGAGGCGGTGGAGGAGGCGGGGTGCCCTAACTCGCCGGAGGAGGAGGAGGAGGCGGAGGCGTCCAGTTCGGAATGTTGATGAGCTCCTTCCGCCATAGGCATGGAGTCTTCAGAGCAGACCCCAGCCGAGTCTCCCCTTCACCGGTAGGGTGGTCAAGCTGGAGGTCCTCAAATCCCTCCGTTATTTCATCCACCATCACCCTAGCATATCCTTCTGGAATTGGCCGGCAGTGAAAAGTTGCGCCGGGTTCAGTAGGATAAACAGAGCCAACAGCCGCCTTGACCTTCAAATTCATCCATTGCGTCATAAGGTGGCAATTTTGAGACTCCGTGGTAGCATCCACGGGATAGCTGGCAGGAGCCATCAAGGCATGCTCCGGCTGAAGCAGCTCGATGGAAGCCATGCTGCTTCTGCGCTGAGATGGCGGGGTAGCTTCGGGGGAAGCTTCGGCAGTACGTTTGCTGCGATTTGCTTCTCGTTCCTCTATCGCGTCTACTCTTGCTTGCAGCGCCTGCATTTGGGTCTGCTGCACTTTTTTCCTCCTCTCATGGGATTTGTAATCGCCTGTGTCCGGAAACCCAACCTTCCACGGAATGGAGCCTGGCGTGCCTCGTGTCCGTCCAGGGCGCTCAGGATTCCCGAGGGCCATTGTGAGCTTGTCGTTCTCTCTGTCTGGAAAGAACTTCCCTTGTTGCGCTGCTTCGATATACTGCTTAAGCTTCCTGACTGGTATGTCCATTTGATCGTTCGTCCAAATGCACTTCCCTGTTACAGGGTCCAAGGTTCCGCCAGCCCTGAAGAACCAAGTCCGGCAACGGTCTGGCCAGCTAATTGTCTCTGGTTCAATCCCTTTATCAACCAGATCATTCTCAGTCTTGGCCCACTTAGGCCGGGCTACAAGGTAGCCACCTGACCCCGTGCGATGGTGAAGCATCTTCTTCGCATCATTTTTCTTGTTTGTCGCCGACATCTTCTTACTCTTTTCCGATGTCTTGTGGGCCACAAATGCGGGCTAGTGATCTCTGATCTTCTCATATCTGCCCTTGAAGTCTGGTGTCTCATTATTTTTGACAAACTTATTCAGCTCTTTCTTCCACCTCCTGAATAGTTCTGCCATCCTCTTAAGAGCAAAAGACTTGATTAATTGCTCTTTAACTGGGTTCTCTGGATTATCCTCTGGCGGTAGGGTGAAATTTGACTTCAGCTCAGTCCAAAGATCATTTTTCTGCATATCATTGACATAAGACACCTCAGGGTCTTCTGTAGCCGGCTTAAACCATTGCTGAATGCTTATCGGGATCTTGTCCCTAACAAGAACCCCGCACTGAGCAACAAATGCGTTCTTTGTTCGGATGGGTTCAATCGGTTGGCCGTCGGGCGTGATTGCTATGATCTCAAACTTTTCATCCGATCTCAACTTTTTCTTCGGGCCTCGTCTCTTTACCGAAGTTGTGCTCAATCCGGAGGGCTAGAAAAAAGAACAAAGACTTAATTAATATGTGTACATACCAAAACAATGAGGAGAAGAAGAAGAAGAAGAAGAAGAAGAAGAAGAAGAAGAAGAAGAAGAAGAAGAAGAAAGAGGAGAAGAAGAAAGGAATAGCTAGAGGAGAAGATCGAAGAAAAAAAGAAGAAAAAAAAGAGGAGAAGAAGAAAGGAATAGTGGAGAAGAAGAGAAAATAGAATATATTCTATTTTCTCTTCTTCTCCACTATTCCTTTCTTCTTCTCCTCTTCTTTTTCTTCTTTTTTCTTCTTCTTATTTATTTCTCCTCTTCTTCCTCTCCTCTTCTTCTTTCTTTCCTCTTCTTATTTTCTTTCTTTCCTATACTTCTTTTCCTTCCTTCTTAATATCACTTAGCAAATTTTGCAACGATAGAGAGGGGGTGCTCCCGTGGTCTAAAATCCGTCTATGCACGATAGAAAATTCTGAAAAAATACATCTATGATCCCTCAACGTCCCCGCCTCTCTCATGAACAAAAAAAATATGTGATTTAAAAAAAATCATGTTCTATGAACAAAAAAACATCATATTTCATCCACATTCGTGCATACATCATATATGTGATCATCTATGAAAAAACATCATATTCTATAAAAAAATCATTACATATATATATATATAAGCAAGCATATGTATATATAAAAACAAGCACATATATATATATATATATATATATATATAAAACAAGCATATGTATGAAAAAAAATTGCAAAGGGAGGGCGCCGGCGGCCGGACCAAGCTGAGGAGGCGGGCAGGGGCGCAGGCGACGGCGAGGGCGGGCCGGGGCGGCGCGCTTCGGGGCAGGGGCGCGAGCGACGGTGACAGGGGCGGGCCGGGGCGGCGGGCGTCAGGGCAGGGGCGGGCGGCGACGGCGAGTCCGTGGCAGGGGCTCGGGGCGCGGGGTGGCGCGCGCGAGCAGGGGAGCTCGAGGCGACGGCGGGGGCGGCGAGGGCGCTGGCGCGCGGGGGCGGGACGGGGCAGGGGCAGGGCGACGACGACGAGGAGCGGGCGGCGATGGCGAGCATGGGGCAGGGGGGCGGGGCGACGGCGACGACGAGCACGGGCAGCCTGGCGGCGTCGGGGGCAAATGGTCGATGAGAAACTGAAAATTTCCTAAGTCCTGCTTATATACACAGAGTATTGGTCCCGGTTCGTGGCACCAACCGTGACCAATCCCCCCTTTAGTCCCGGTTGGTGCCACCAACCGGGACCAAAGGCCTGATTTCGCCAGCCCAAAGGGCGGGAAGCGACGGCCTTTGGTCCCGGTTGGTGGCACCAACCGGAATAAAGGGGGGCATTGGTCACGGTTGGTGCCACGAACCGTGACCAATGCCCCCTTTAGTCCCGGTTGGTGCCACCAACCGGGACCAATGGCCTTGTGCTGCCCCACGCCCAAAAGTTTAGTCCCACCTTGCTAGTTGAGAGGGCTCGAGAGTGGTTTATAAGCGCTGCTGCGCCCACCCTCCCGAACTCCTCTCAATTGCAGGCTTTCGGGCCTAATCTGTCACTGCAATGCCTGTGGGCCTACTGGGCCTGCTGCGGGCCTGAATCCTGGCCCATGGTAAGGTTTCTAGTCGTATTCAGGCCGTGGTGGCCCAGTAGGTGGCATTTTTTTGTTTTTTTGTTGCTTTATTTATTTTCTTTTGTTTTTTGCTTTATTTTTTAATTCTTTATGCTTTTAGTTTTAGAAAAATTATAAACTTTTTGTTAATGCCATTAGTTTTCAAATTTGAAAATAATTTTTTAGTTTTTTTGTTATCTTTGTTGCTTTATTTATTTTATTTTGTGATTAACTTTACTATAAAAATAGTTTTTTCCTGTTTTTTTATTTGTTTTTTGCATTATTTATTTTCTTTTGTTTTTTGCTTTAATTTTTAATTCTGTTTGCTTTTAGGTTAGCAAAATTATAAACTTTCTGTTAGTGCCATTAGTTTTAGAAAAACTATAAACTTTCTATTAGTGCCATTAGTTTTCAAATTTGTAAACACTTTTTTAGTTTTTTTTGTTTTCTTTGTTGCTTTATTTATTTTATTTTGTGATTAACTTTACTATAAAAATAGTTTTTTCCTGTTTTTTGATTTGTTTTTTGCATTATTTATTTTCTTTTGTTTTTTGCTTTAATTTTTAATTCTGTTTGCTTTTAGGTTAGCAAAATTATAAACTTTCTGTTAGTGCCATTAGTTTTAGAAAAATTATAAACTTTCTGTTAGTGCCATTAGTTTTCAAATTTGAATAGTTAAAATTTGAATTCTTTGAAAATTGTTTGAATCACAAGTTTGTGATTAACTTACTAAAAAAAATGAGAATAGATGCGCTTATAAAGAAAATTCAACCTAAATTCCTAGTAAATTTCTATGAATTTCAGAGAAATTCACTATGAATTTAGGTTAAACTTTTCTCTATTAGGGCATCTATTTTCACTTTGAGAGGAGCTCAACAAGGCAAAGAGGGAAGGGCTTATAAACCGGTGTGAGCCCCCTTCGGTTGGTGAGGTGGGACTAAACTCGGCCCGCAACGAGGACCAACCCTTTAGTCCCGGTTTGTGGCACAAACCGGGACTAATGGTCATGGGCCAGGGGCGAGGAACAAAATTATAAACTTTCTGTTAGTGCCATTAGTTTTAGAAAGTTGAAAGTTGGCATGGGCCAGGGACTAATGGTCATGGTATTACGAGGGCCGAACCATAAGACATGAAAGCATTTCAAATGAACTCTGAAAAAGTTGAAAGTTGGGATGGTATCATAATTTCACCCACATAGCATGTGCATGTACAAAACGGACAATGGTAGCATGTTCGTGTGTTACAAAGTTGCAGGGAGAAAGTCTTCACTTTTTCTTCGCTTGTGTCATTTGCTTATTGCGCCGTAACCATGGATAATCTTCATTGTTTATCAGGATGCTTGGGTCAGCCTTGACATTGAAGGGAGGAATTTCATGAAACTTTTCATAATCTTCAGACATGTCTGTCTTGCCGTCCACTCCCAGGATGTCCCTTTTTCCTGAAAGAACTATGTGGCGCTTTGGCTCATCGTATGATGTATTCGCTTCCTTATCTTTTCTTTTTCTCGGTTTGGTAGACATGTCCTTCACATAGATAACCTGTGCCACATCATTGGCTAGGACGAACGGTTCGTCAGTGTACCCAAGATTTTTCAGATCCACTGTTGTCATTCCGTACTGTGGGTCTACCTGTACCCCGCCGCCTAACAGATTGACCCATTTGCACTTAAACAAAGGGACCTTAAAATCAGGTCCGTAGTCAAGTTCCCATATGTCCACTATGTAACCATAATATGTATCCTTTCCGCTCTCGGTTGCTGCATCAAAGCGGACACCGCTGTTTTGGTTGGTGCTCTTTTGATCTTGGGCGATCGTGTAAAATGTATTCCCATTTATCTCGTATCCTTTGTAAGTCAATACAGTCAAAGATGGTCCCCTGGACAACAAGTACAACTCATCACAAACAGTGTTGTCACCTCTGAGACGTGTTTCCAACCAACTGCTGAAAGTCCTGATGTGTTCACATGTAATCCAGTCGTCGCACTGCTCCGGGTGTTTGGAGCGCAGACTGTTCTTGTGTTCATCGACATACGGGGTCACCAAGGTAGAGTTCTGTAGAACTGTGTAGTGTGCTTGAGACCAAGAATATCCGTCCCTGCATATTATTGAGTCTCTTCCAAGAGTGCCTTTTCCAGTCAGTCTCCCCTCATACCGCGATTTAGGGAGACCTATCTTGTTAAGGCCAGGAATGAAGTCAACACAAAACCCGATAACATCCTCTGTTTGATGGCCCATGGAGATGCTTCCTTCTGGCCTAGCGCGATTACGGACATATTTCTTTAGGACTCCCATGAACCTCTCAAAGGGGAACATATTGTGTAGAAATACGGGCCCCAGGATGACAATCTCGTCGACTAGATGAACTAGGACGTGCGTCATGATATTGAAGAAGGATGGTGGGAACACCAGCTCGAAACTGACAAGACATTGCGCCACATCACTCCTTAGCCTTGGTACGATTTCTGGATCGATCACCTTCTGAGAGATTGCATTGAGGAATGCACATAGCTTCACAATGGCTAATCGGACGTTTTCCGGTAGAAGCCCCCTCAATGCAACCGGAAGCAGTTGCGTCATAATCACGTGGCAGTCATGAGACTTTAGGTTCTGAAACTTTTTCTCTGGCATATTTATTATTCCCTTTATATTCGACGAGAAGCCAGTCGTGACCTTCATACTGAGCAGGCATTCAAAGAAGATTTCTTTCTCTTCTTTCGTAAGAGCGTAGCTGGCAGGACCTTTATACTGCTTCGGAGGCATGCCATCTTTTTCGTGCAAACGTTGCAGGTCCTCCCGTGCCTCAGGTGTATCTTTTGTCTTCCCATACACGCCCAAGAAGCCTAGCAGGTTCACGCAAAGGTTCTTCGTCACGTGCATCACGTCGATTGAGGAGCGGACCTCTAGGTCTTTCCAGTAGGGTAGGTCCCAAAATATAGATTTCTTCTTCCACATGGGTGCGTGTCCCTCAGCGTCATTCGGAACAGCTAGTCCACCGGGACCCTTTCCAAAGATTACGTAGTGTAAATCATTGACCATAGCAAGCACGTGATCACCGGTGCGCATGGCGGGCTTCTTCCGGTGATCTGCCTCACCTTTGAAATGCTTGCCTTTCTTTCGACATTGATGGTTGGTCGGAAGAAATCGACGATGGCCCAGGTACACATTCTTCCTGCATTTGTCCAGGTATATACTTTCAGTGTCATCTAAACAGTGCGTGCATGCGTGGTATCCTTTGTTTGTCTGTCCTGAAAGGTTACTGAGAGCGGGCCAATCGTTGATGGTCACGAACAGCAACGCCTTAAGGTTAAATTCCTCCTGTCTGTGCTCATCCCACGTACGTACACCGTTTTCATTCCACAGCTGTAAAAGTTCTTCAACTAATGGCCTTAGGTACACATCAATTTCGTTGCCGGGTTGCTTAGGGCCTTGGATGAGAACTGGCATCATAATGAACTTCCGCTTCATGCACATCCAAGGAGGAAGGTTATACATACATAGAGTCACGGGCCAGGTGCTGTAATTGCTGCTCTGCTCCCCGAAAGGATTAATGCCATCCGTGCTTAAAGCAAACCATACATTCCTTGGGTCCTTTGCAAACTCATCCCAGTACTTTCTCTCGATTTTCTCCACTGCGACCCGTCAGCGGGTGCTCTCAACTTCCCATCTTTCTTTCGGTTCTCACTGTGCCATCGCATCAACTTGGCATGCTCTTCGTTTTTGAACAGACGTTTCAACCGTGGTATTATAGGAGCATACCACATCACCTTCGCAGGAACCCTCTTCCTGGGGGGCTCGCCGTCAACATCACCAGGGTCATCTCGTCTGATCTTATACCGCAATGCACCGCATACCGGGCATGCGTTCAGATCCTTGTATGCACCGCGGTAGAGGATGTAGTCATTAGGGCATGCATGTATCTAGAGGGCATACGACCTTCTTTGCTGCGTATGTACTGTCGGGCAATTCGTTATCCTTTGGAAGCTTCTTCTTCAATATTTTCAGTAGCTTCTCAAATCCTTTGTCAGCCACAGCATTCTCTGCCTTCCACTGCAGCAATTCTAGTACGGTACCGAGCTTTGTGTTGCCATCTTCGCAATTGGGGTATAACCCTTTTTTGTGATCCTCTAACATGCGATCGAACTTCAGCTTCTCCTTTTGACTATCGCATTGCGTCCTTGCATCGACAATGACCCGGCGGAGATCATCATCATCGGGCACATCGTCTGGTTCCTCTTGATCTTCAGCAGCTTCACCCGTTGCAGCATCATTGGGCACATCGTCTGGTTCCTCTTGATCTTCACCAGCTCCCCCCGTTGCAGCATCACCGTATTCAGGGGGCACATAGTTGTCATCGTAGTCTTCTTCTTCGTCGTCTTCCATCACAACCCCTATTTCTCCGTGCCTCGTCCAAACATTATAGTGTGGCATGAAACCCTTGTAAAGCAGGTGGGAGTGAAGGATTTTCCGGTTAGAGTAAGACCTCGTATTCCCACATTCAGTGCATGGACAACACATAAAACCATTCTGCTTGTTTGCCTCAGCCGCATCGAGAAACTCATGCACGCCCTTAATGTACTCGCGGGTGTGTCTGTCACCGTACATCCATTGCCGGTTCATCTGCGTGCATTATATATAATTAAGTGTCCAAATTAATAGAAGTTCATCATCACATTAAAACCAAAGTGCATACATAGTTCTCATCTAACAACATATAGCTCTCCAGAGCATCTAATTAATTAAACCATACATTGAAACTATGTAAAACATTTCAATGCGAAAACAAATGCGATCATAATCGCAACCAAGGTAACAATTGATCCAACGGCATAATGATACCAAGCCTCGGTATGAATGGCATATTTTCTAATCTTTCTAATCTTCAAGCGCATTGCATCCATCTTGATCTTGTGATCATCGACGACATCCGCAACATGCAACTCCAATATCATCTTCTCCTCCTCAATTTTTTTATTTTTTCCTTCAACAAATTGTTTTCTTCTTCAACTAAATTTAACCTCTCGACAATAGGGTCGGTTGGCATTTCCGATTCACATACATCCTAGATAAATAAAATCTATGTCACGTTGGTCGGCATAATTTTCATAAACAATAAATGAACCAATAGTTATAAAGATAATATACATACCACATCCGCATCATAGACAGGACAAGGGCCGACGGGGGCGGATACCAAAACCATCGCACTATATAAGATGCAATAATAAATGTAAGAAAATGATACAAGTATCTATCTAAACATACAAGTAAGAATATTTTTTCTTTCAGAAAGAAGATAAGAACAAGAGGCTCACCACGGTGGTGTCGGTGATGAGATCGGCGCGGGTGATCGACGGCGGTGAAGACGGGGACGGGGCGTGACGGACCGCTAAATCTAGACAAATCTCGAGGAAAATGGAGCTTGGAGGTCGAACTTTGAGAGGAGAAAGCTTAAGTAGTGTGGCTCGGGCATTCCATTGAACACCTCATGTGCATAGGAGGTGAGCTAGAGCACCACAAAGCCCTCTCCCCCTCGGCCAGAGAAAAACAGAGCACTGGGGTGCTCTGCTCGCGAGCGAGGGGTATATATAGGCACCTCATTGGTCCCGGTTGGTGACAAGAGCCGGGACTAAAGGGGAGCCTTTGGTCCCGGTTCAAGCCACCAACCGGGACCAATGGTGGTGGGCCAGGAGCGAGGCCCATTGGTCCCGGTTCATCCCACCAACCGGGACCAAAAGGTCCAGATGAACCAGGACCAATGGCCCACGTGGCCCGGCCGGCCCCCTGGGCTCACGAACCGGGACCAATGCCCACATTGGTCCCGGTTCTGGACTGAACCGGGACTAATGGGCTGACCAGGCCTGGACCAAAGCCCTATTTTCTACTAGTGGGTCAAGCCGCACCTCAAGGAGGAGGAGGGATGTTAGTGTCCCAATTGACGCTATGAGGCAAAATTTCGTGTTATGACCCTTTTGGCATATAAATTCAGGATCTAGCCCCTGTTTATTTTTTTTGACATTTGACCCTTTTGCTACTACTGCACTCTGTGGCGGTAGGATTGCCTAGCCTACCGCCAGGACCTTTGGCGGTAGGGTAACGACAACCGCTGTCACATAAACGGCCAGGCGCTGACCTGGCAGACATGCTATCGCCAGAGAAGACGGCGGTAGGGAATGCAGTCTTACCGCCAGCATCCCTGGCGGTAGGGTGTGCAACCCTACCACTGATTAACTACCAGTTCTGGTCACAGAACCCATGGCCCGTGGGGTGAGGCACCCTACCGCTTTAGGGCATCTCCAGCCGTTGGCCCCCCAGGGGGCGCCTAAAATCGCCGCCCGGGGGTGAGCCGGCGCAAAAATGGGGCCTGGGGGCGAGTTGGTCCCCAGCCGCCGGCCCCAGGGCCGCTCCCAGGCACGTTTTAAAATAAAAGAAGTTCGGCGAAGTTCGGCTTAAACATGTTAAATTTCGGCCAAACACGATAAATTTCGGCACATTTCGGCGAAGTTCGCGGATTTTCATTACATAGCACATATGTATAAACTAATCTAAAGAAAAAACTGGCTGAAGTCGCCGCCGTCGCCGCCATCGTCATCGTCGGCCTTCTCCTCCTTGACACGGGCGCCCCTGCTGGACCCCTGCCCGGCATCGCCATGGCGGACTGGTGGCGGCGCATCGTCGTTGTCGTCGTTGTCGCTGTCATAGATGACGACGACTCCGCCTTCTTCACGGACGCGTCGACGCTCCGCGAAGCGAAGCAGGGCGGCGCACTGGCGCTCCTTCGCCTTCTCCAGGCGCTCCTTCTCCATCGCTATGGAGTCCCTGCACGCCCATTCCAGGGCCGCATCGTCGTCGTCGAGCTCCGTCGTCACCGGCGCGGCCGGCTCCTTCTTCACCGGCGCGAGCCCCAGCTCCGTCTTCACCGGCACGAGCCCCGGCTCCGTCTTTGGCTTGACGAAGCACGGAGGAGGAGCCGACGAGTAGGCGCGCCGGCCGCCCTCATTGATGACGATGCTGGCGCTACGAGTGCGTCGGCCAAGCGGCGTCTCCGCCGCGGGCTCGGCCTTGACGCCGAGCAGGGCCAGAGTACCGGAGGAGTGCGATGAAGATCGGGAGGAGGAAGAAGAGGAGGACCCGAACCTCCTTGGCGCCCATGGCCTGGCGCGTCAGTGCTGCGCCGGGGCGGCCACCCTCGCCGGGTACGCCAACGGCGGGTCATTGCCGCCCTCGAGGTACGTCAGCACGCCCTCGAGTGTGCGGCCGGGGACGCCCCACCATAGGTGGTGCCCCTCGCTATTCTGCCAGCCGCCGACCACCGGCGCGCCGTTGGTGGATGCCAAGCGCTGCTGCTGGCGGCGCTCGAAATACGCCGCCCAAGCCGCGTGGTTGTCGGTGGCGTACTGGGGGAGGGAGAGTTGGGCGTCGGTGAGGGAGGCGCGCACGACCTCGACTTCCTCGGCGAAGTATTTCGGCTTCGCCATGGCGCCGGGCAACGGAGGAATGGGCACTCCCCCGGCGCTGATTCTCCACCCCGTCGGCCCGGCGCGCATGTCCGGCGACGCCGGGATGTTCGCCTGGAACAGGAGCCAGGACTCCTATTCACGGAGCAAACGGCGGCCGAAGCCGTTGGCCGCCGCCTCGTCTTCGGGGAAGCGTTCTGCCATGGCGACGGGCTCGGGAGAGGTAGAGAGGTAGAGGGAGGGGCTGGGCAGCGGTGCTCGGGAGAGGTAGGGAGATGGAGGGGCTGGGCGGCGGCGAGGGGCGGGGCTGGTGTGGGCACAGGCGAGTGAGGCCACCGGCTATATAGCCGCGCCGCGCCCGTGTGTATGCGTGCGAGGGAGGGGAGGCGTCGGCCCGCTGTCCCATGATGCACCGCCCGTGAGGAATCAATGGCAAGGCTGACCGGCGGCAACCTTGGCATTGATTCCCCGCAGGAACCGAGGCCGTTGGGGGAAGACGAGGCGCCGTGTCGCTGACGCGGCTGGCCCGCGGCTTTTTTGCGCCAAAACAGCTCGCCCCGGCGCCCCCGGGCACCCCCAGCACGCTGGGTTCGGCCTGGGTCGCCGGCGCTGTTTTCAGCCCAGGCCGGCGAAAATCGGGCTTCTGGGGGTGCGACTGAGCCGTTTTTTCGGCCCGGCGCGAAAAAATCGCCTGGGGAGGCCTTCCTGGGGGCGCGGCTGGAGATGCCCTTAGACCCTGGCGGTAGGGTCCCATCATATAGTGCATTTTTTGCACAACTTGTATTTTGTTGTTGAAGAAACTGTGCTCTTTTTTCACATGAAAGTATACTCATTTTTTTACCATGAAAGTATACTCATATTGACAAGAACAATTGGCATGAAGTTAACTTAATGTTCAAACTGAATTTGACGGACAAACTTATGAAAAAACAGAATTTGACAGCACATAGTTTCATATTCATTGAGAACATAATTGAAAGGCACAAGGCATTACAAGAGGCACATAGTTTCATTATTCATTGGGAACATAATTGAAAGGCACAAGACAAACTAATAGGAAGATCTTCTGACAAGTTCGGAGAGCAGGCAGACATCTTCAGAGCTCCTCGTATGTTAGCCATGGCCGTGGAGATAGAAACGACAACGGATCCACCGGTTCAGGCAGAGGCGAAAAGTTGGTCGGCATCCGATCATTCAAGCACTCCCACCTTGCCCTGCCCGCTGGAGTTTTCACCTCCGCCCTTCCCTAGTTAATGATCTCGAACGCCAATGCACTTGGGGGCGACATCCTGGCTCTCTCCTCTACATTGCTCTTGAAGTAGATTCTTCGGCCCAAATTGCGCAGGAGATAGTCGGCGTTCTTCTTGGCAACTTCAATGCATGCTTCCCTGTGGACACGGGAGATACTTGCATCTGCCTCCATCTCTGCCTTCACTTTCTTCCACTCCTTCACGCTCTGCGACGAAGCCATGACATCGTCGAGGATCCTCTCTGCCCTCTTGTGCCATCGCTTTGCCCTCATCGCATCTAGGACCTTGTCTGAGATAGATCCCACCGGCTGCAGCAGCTCGGGGAAGGTCTCGTACATGTACGGGAGTGACAACTCTGACGGAATGTGCTAGAGAGGAGTGGGAGGAGCGGGCAGTGATGGAGTGGCAGTGCCTGCTCCATGGTTCTGTACCTAAACATATAGATGTATCACACAAAGGTTCATCACCTTAAAAAAATCTAAACCTAGGGTTCATCATGTGGTCAAAAATTCTAAACCTAGGAAATATGAATTAGGGTTCATTATGTGGTCAAAAAATATATAAATTTATCTAGATGCAATCACCAAGGTTCATCATATCAATTAGGGTTCATCATGATTTTTAACATGAACATGAACATAAATCATTCTTAGGCTACAAAAGGGGAGTGATTTGATTCAAAGTAATTGGAGGGATCGAAGGAGCTTACGTTTCTCGTTTCGGGGCCATCTCGATCCGCAAAAACGGTGAAGAAATGAAGAAGATCCAAGGGGGGAGTGGAGGAGATGAGAGAGGGGGCGAGAGGAAGAAGAAAGGGCGGCTGACGGGGGGGGGGGATAAGGGGGGGGGGCGTGCGGTGCGGTTTATAAATGCCCCAAACCCTACCGCCAGGGCCCCAGGCGGTAGGGTAACACATCCTACCTCCATAGAGCTCGGCGGTAGGGACACGGTACCTATGTAACACCTTGGATTTTTCCCTTTTCTTTTTCTAAATATTTTCTTGGATTTATTGTGATTTGCTTTTCTGTGGCTATGTGATTCTGAAACTTGGGAAGATCATGTCTTCCTATGCTTTTATAGTGGCTTTTCATCCTCATCATCATCCCTAGATCATGTCATTTCCATCCTTGACCTAATCCAATATTCTTTTTATTGGGAATATACCTTTTTCTATTAAAGGAATGACCCTTTAAACCCTAGGTTGTGAAGCAACCTATATTTCTGTCACTCCCAAAATTCCCAAATAATTCTCATAAATTTTTTGGGTCATATCTTCCACAAATATGTAAAAATCCTTCCTTGGCATCATCAAAGATAATTCACAAATATTTTTTTCTGATTCTGCCCTAAGTGGTGGTTTGAGAAGGAAGTGTCATTTATATTTGCTTGATTGACCCCAAACTTTTTGGAAATCTTTTCCTGTCCATATAATTATTGCCCCATGCCAAAATTCAACTCAATTTGCCTAGTAAATATTCCTGAGCATTTTTTCAAAGTTCCTATCCGAGGGAAGTGATTGTGAAGGAAGTACAAGCTAGGCATATCCAAATGAGTTGAAAATTTTCAAGCTCCTTCATATGATCAAATCATGACTCTCCACCACATTTGAGCTCATGTAAAGCATTTATGTGAGCCCAGCTCCAAATCATAGTTTCTGGTCAGATTTTCAGTTTGTGAAGCAACTATATTTTATATTGCCTCAGTTAAGCTGAAACTTTACCAAGACATTATACTGTCAATATCAACTCTCTCTACCAAGTCTTGGATCAATCCATTACTCCATTTGCCCTGTGCAATTCTTCCAAAATTCTGATCAGGATGAAGCATTGTGAAGGAAGTCCCATTTTGGTATTTCCAAATGGGATGAAACTTTTACAGCAGATTCATATGATCAAATAACCCATCCATGCCCATTTTCAGCTCAATCCAAGCTAGTATGTGAGTGCTACTTCAAAGTTTGCTATTCTGGTCAGTATGGCACGTTGCACTACAAGTACTAGCTAAACGCCTTGGTATGAGCTGAAATCTTGCCATCTTACTGACCTTAGTGAGTGATAATGCCCAGTCAAATATCAGTCTAATCGTCCCGACCAATCCTCTGCAAATGGCATCAAACACCTCGCTGCCAAAATGTTTTGGCTGCTCCTGCAAATCACTTCTTTGCCCCTGGACCGAGTTGTTACCGCATTTCAACTCAGGGTATTGCTGTGTTTCTACCGGACATGGTTTGGCCTCTCGGAGCACGCTGTTTGCACCAGTGCGCGCGGTGATGATGGGGCAGAGAGGCCAAATTTCACGCTCTGCCAACCGCGGCGCTGTGCTCGTCCGCTCCACTCTGCATCTCGCGTCCGCATCATGTCCTCTAGCTCCCCCGTGATCCCCTTCTTTGCCATGCATCACTACCCCGTCCGAAGTCGCTGTGGTTGCATCGCATCGAGCTCGCCTATGACATGTCCATCTCTGCCGCCGCTGTGTCCAGTTGCCTGCGTCGTCCCGAGCCTTCCCGAGCTCATCCCAGGTCTCTCGCGTCTCCGTGAAGCTCCTAGACAAGCCCCCCTCCCTCCCCGTGGCTCTGCTCGCGCTAGCGCACTGGAACATGCGTCGCCGTGGCCGGGCATCTCGGCTCTCCGTGTTCGGCTATATATAGCCCGTCCCCAAGCACTCCAAGCACACCATCGGTCCTCCCTCACACCCAGAGCCCTGCCTAGCCACCCCCTCGAGCTCGAGGAGCTCTCTGTGGTCGCCATTGCCGCCATGGCCGCAGCTCCCCTCCGGCTAAATTAGCCCGATCCCGAGCTCCTCTCCTCTCCATTCCTCCACCAGCAGCCTCCTCGAAGCCAGTAGACCCTCCCCACTCCCTTCTCCTGCCGTCGGAGCCCTGGTGGCCGTCGTCCCCATGCTCAACCGGCCTCGACCGCGTCCTCTACCCCCGCAAGCCGTCGTCGCCCCGCTACTTCCCGGCGCCCGTGGTTGGCCTGGACGGAAGCGGCGCACCCCCACGAGGTCGCTGGTGGTCTCCACTTGTTAGACTAAGTATATACCATATATACGTGTTGTAACATAACCTGTATTGGTACGGTTCCCTCTTATAAATATATGATAGCCGTACCTACCAAGGGTATCGAGCATTGTTCCAAACCCTAGCGTGTCTAACATGGTATCAGACGACGCATTCGATCCGCGCCGTGCTTCCGCTTCCTCTGTCGCCGCCGCGTCGGCCTCCGCCGCCGTGCCGCCTCTGTCAACCCTAACGATGGACTCGCCATTCATGGCTTCTGCGCCGCTCGCCTGGGCCCGGCCGAGTGCTTCGCGCCCGCCCGCGCCTCAATCGCCAGCGCCCGTGATCGCGTGTGATGCGGCCGTGCATCCCGATCGCCAGCGCTCCGTTTCCTTCGATCGCATGCACATGCAGCGTGATCCATCCGTGGAGTCTTATGGCGGGGCTTGTACGTCTTATGGCGGGGCTTGTACGTATGCTGCGCCGCTGCCTTCCGATGGAACCCATCTACGTGCTACGCCGCCGGGCTCCGGTCCACCTGGTACCCACGTCCAGGTGCCCTACGGCAGCCCCTATCCGCCATCGTACGTCGCGCCGTCCCCGCCGCCGTACACTGCGCCGGTGTCGTATGCCTCGTCCTCCGCGGGGCCCTATGAGGCGCCGTATGGCGCGCCCTACGCTGCCCCTGTGCAGTACGTCGCGCCGCTGCAGCCCTACGGCGTACCTCCTCCGGCGTCCCACAGTCATCACCAACCCTACCGTGCGTCTCCGTCGGCCGATGCGCTGACTCCGTACAGTGCCCCTCCGACATACGACTCGCAGCTCTCTGCACCGGTGGCTGAACCAGGACCGTTCCACTTCGCTCATCTGGTGACGGTGAAGCTCTCTGCTGACAACTACCTCCTGTGGCGCGCTCAGGTGTTGCCGCTAATGCGTACTCACTATCTTGAGGGGTATGTCGACGGTACGCTGCCGTGTCCTCCGGCCACTGTTCCGATGCCCTCAGCCACTGGTGGCTCCATCATGGTGCCCAACCCTGCTCATCGTTGGTGGATTGCTCAGGATCAGGCTATTCTAGGTGCTATTCAGTCCTTGCTCACTCCTTCCGTGGCTGGCATGGTGGTCTTTGCCCTGACGTTGAGGGATGCATGGGCTACCCTCGATTCCAGCTTCTCCTCGCAGTCGCTGGCCCGTTCTTCTGCCATTCGTAACCAGCTGGGTGAGGTCAAGAAACATGATCTCTCCATTACGGCCTTCTTCAACAAGGTCAAAAGCTTGGCTGACACACTGTCCTCAATTGGGAAGCCCCTCCGTGACAAGGAGTTTACTTCATTTATTCTCAATGGCCTTGATGAGGACTATGACTCTCTTGTTGAAAACGTCAACGGACGTGACACGCCCATGTCGCCTCGTGACCTCTACGCCTGCCTTCTCAGCACGGAGCAGCGGCTTGCCGCTCACCGCTCTGTTGGAGTCTACACAGAGGTCCCGTCTGCGAACGCTGCTCTCCGCAGGGGTGCCCGTGGTGCTAAGCAGAAACCGCCTCCGTCCTCGGGCCACCAGCCTCGTCCGCCCGCTTCAGCTCCTCCAACGGCCGGCCACAAGCGGCTCCACTGCGAGGCGTGTGGCGGTGGGGTGGAGTGTCAGCTTTGCGGCATTGAGGGACACTTGGCGTCTCGATGCCATCGTCGATTTAAAAGTGACTTCCTTAGCATTGGGAATGATGGGAAGGGCAACAAGAAGCAAGCTGCTCTCGCCACATAGGACCCTGGGTTCATTCCTTCATATTCTGTGGATCCCGCCTGGTACATGGACACAGGTGCAATAGATCACCTGACGAGCCAGCTTGACAAGTTGGCTACTTGCCAGCCCTACACTGGTCAGGATCAGGTCCGCACTGCCAATGGATCAGGTATGCCCATCTCACATGTTGGTCAGGCATCTCTTCTTTCACGTACCACTAAAACTTTGCGTCTCCTTGATGTCCTTCGTGTTCCTTCAGTCACACGTAATTTACTTCGGTTCCTAAATTGACGTATGACAACAATGTGTTTGTTGAGTTTCACCCTTTCCATTTTTTTGTTAAGGACCGGGACACGAGGGCCGTTCTTCTTAGTGGTCGAGCTTGCGACGGCTTATATGCGCTTGATGTACCACGAGCGCTTGATGTGCCACGAGTATCTCAAGTTTTTAGTGGTGTTCGGGTGTCGTCGTCACAGTGGCATTCTCGCCTTGGTCATACTGCCACTCCCATTGTGCGCCATGTGCTGCATCATCATCGTCTTCCAGTTGAGTCTAGTAATAAGGAGTTTCTAGTGTGTGATGCCTATCAACAAGGCAAGAGTCACCAGTTGCCTTTTTCTGTATCGATTCGTGTTGTTAAGGCTCCTCTCGAACTTGTGTTTTCTGATGTGTGGGGCTATGCCCAAACTTCTGTCAGTGATCACAACTATTATGTCAGTTTCATCGATGCTTTTAGTCGCTTTACATGGATTTATCTCATTAAGCGACAAATCTGATGTGTTTCATGTCTTTATGCAATTTCAAGCACATGTTGAGCGGTTGCTTAAGCAGAAAATCATTCATGTCCAGTCCGACTTGGGGGTGAATACCGTAATCTTAACACCTTCTTTCAGAAGCTTGGCATCTCTCACCATGTGTCCTGTCCTCATACACATCAGCAGAACGGTGCAGCTGAGTGCAAGCACCGTCATATAGTTGAAACTGGTCTAACACTTCTTGCACATGCCTCTGTCCCATTTCGGTTCTGGAGTGATGCTTTTGTTACTGCTTGTTTTTTGATAAACAGGATTCCCACACGCCTTCTTCACATCAAGTCTCCTCTAGAAGTGTTGCTTCATGAAACTCCAGACTACGCCTTCCTTAAAGTGTTCGGTTGTGCGTGTTGGCTGCATCTCCGTCCGTACAATAAGCATAAACTTGAGTATCGATCCAAAAAATGTGTGTTCCTTGGGTACAGTCCTCTCCACAAAGGTTACAAGTGTCTCCACCTTTCAACAAATCGTGTTTACATTTCTCGTGATGTTGTGTTCGATGAGACTGTCTTCCCTTTTTCCACGCTCACATCTCCCACCGATACTCCCGTCACCGCGTTGCACTCTTTTCCAGTTTTGCCTGATCAATTTGTAGATGCTGCATATTCTCCTTTGTTGTTGCCTAACCATGGTGCAGGGACTGGACGAGGTGCTCGACTTGAGCTTCTTGATGATGATGCTGATGCGGCCTCGACTGTGCCAGCTGTCGCCGCGCCGGCTGACCCCGTTGATACGCCGGCTGCCTCCCCCGACACTGATCATACGTGCATGCCCCATGCATGTGGCCTCGATGGGGCGCCCACGTCACCTGGTCTAGAGGCCTTGCGGTCGCCTGGGCTGACGACCCCCGTAGCGACGGACCCCGCGACGAACCCCGTGACGCCCATATCGCCTGGGCTGGCGTCTGCACGGTCGCCCGGGTCGGCTGACCCCGTAGCCCTGTCACTTGGGCCGGCGGCCTCGCCGGCTGGTGCCTCGGGTTCGTCCTCGTTGCCTCGCCCGTCCTCACCAACCATGCCCGGTCTGTCTTCGCCAACTACTCCAGGCTCGGGTACGACAGTGACTGCCTCACCGGCTGCGATCATTGACTCGCCTGATGGCGTGTCTTCTTCATCTCTGTTGGACAGTGGCTCCCATGTGGTGGTTGCTCCACCGCCGCCTCAGTCGGCCGTCCTTCGTCGTCATACTCGCAGCAAGAGTGGCATCTTCCAACCGAAGAAGCGCACTGATGGTACTGTCGCATGGCTAGCGGCCTGTGTTGCTCATGCTGAAGCCGATCCTACGACTAAACCATGACATTTCCACGCAGCGCTTGGCTTTCCTCATTGGCGTGCTGTTATGGAGCAGGAGATCCATGCTCTCCAAAGAAACAACACTTGGCGTCTGTTCCACCTCCATCTGGTGTCAATATCATTGATTCTAAATGGGTTTTCAAGGTGAAGAAACATGCTGATGGATCCATTGAGAGGTACAAGGCACGCCTGGTTGCCAAGGGATTCAAACAATGGTATGGCATTGATAATGAAGACACATTCAGTCATGTTATTAAACCAACTACGATTTGTGTTCTTCTTTCCTTGGCTGTTACTCGAGGATGGTCGCTTCGACAACTTGACGTTCAGAATGCCTTTCTTCAGGGAGTTTTGGAAGAAGAGGTTTACATGCGTCAGCCACTAGGTTTTGTTGATCCTGCTCGGCCACATCACTTATGTCGCCTTGTCAAGGCTCTCTATGGTCTGAAGTAGGCCCCTCGTGCGTGGCATGCACGTCTTGGCGCTGCCCTTCGTGCGCATGGGTTTGTGCCTTCTACAGCAGACACATCTCTGTTTATTCTTCAGCGACCTGAGGTGACTATGTACATTCTGGTCTATGTTGATGATATCATACTTGTCAGTTCGTTTGATGCTTCTACGGATCGGCTTGTGTCCTCTGGTGCTGAGTTTGCTGTTAAGGATCTTGGGAGACTGCATTATTTTTTGGGTCTGGAGGTGCTTCGTTCTGATGGTGGCTTGACTCTTACTCAGAAGAAGTACTCTCAGGATCTCCTATGTCGTGCTGGTATGCTGCAGTGTAAGGCTGCTATGACTCCCATGTCTGCCACATACAAACTGACAACTTTTGATGGTGACTTGCTCTCTCCTGCGGATGCCACTGAGTATCGCAGCATTGTTGGTGGGCTGCAGTACTTGATCATTACTCGACCAGACATATCATTTGCTGTTAACCATGTGTGTCAGTATCTTCATGCACCACGTGACTCTCATTGGTCAGCCGTTAAGCGCATCTTGCGCTATGTTCGTCACACTGGTTCATATGGCCTTCATCTTCAGCCTGCATCTTCTGGCTTGATCTCAGCATTTTCTGATGCCGATTGGGCTGGTAGTCCTGATGATCGGCGATCCACGGGGGGACATGCTGTGTTCTTTGGACCTAACTTGATCGCCTGGCAAGCTCGCAAGCAAGCTACAGTGTCTCGGAGTAGTACTGAAGCTGAGTACAAAGCAGTTGCTAATGCCACAGCTGAGATCATGTGGGTGCAGTCTTTGCTTCGGGAGTTGAGGGTCTCTCCGACTCAGCCGCCTGTCCTTTGTTGTGATAACATTGGTGCCACATATCTTTCATCCAATTCGGTATTTCATGCCCGAACGAAGCACATCGAAGTTGACTATCACTTTGTGAGGGAACGTGTTGCTCAGAAGCTTCTTCAGATCAAGTTTGTTTCTTCTAAGGATCAACTTGCTGATATCTTCACTAAACCCTTGCCCTTGCCTTCTTTTGAGGGTTGTCGACGCAATCTTAACCTTCTGGGTGTTTCAGGATATAGTTAAGATTGAGGGAGGGTGTTAGACTAAGTATATAGCATATATACGTGCTTGAACATAACCTGTATTTGTAAGGTTCCCTTTTATAAATATATGACAGCCGTACCCACCAAGGGTATCGAGCATTGTTCCAAACCCTAGCGAGTCTAACACCACTTGGCCGGAGATCGCCGGAGTGGCTCGCTCCGTCGCTGGCAGCGCCCTCCCTTGCACCCTCCTCTGTTTCCATCGGGGGCAGGGAGAGGAGGAAGAAGATGAGGCTAGGTGGGCCCCGCACCTTCCCGACCCCACCTGGCAGTGTCTTGGCGTTGACCCCACCCGGGCCCGCGTGTGTAAGTGGAAACGTTTTCTTGAAATGTGTTTTCAGTATACGAAAGCGTATTTCCTTCCTCTTTTATCTGAAATGCGCTTTCCCAGTTATAAAAGCGTATTCTCTTTGCACTTCGACTCAAAATACGTTTCCATGTGCAGAAAACGTATTCGACCCAAAGGCGCGTTTAGTTTTTCCTCCAGGGATCCATTGAAGATGAAAATATTCATAGATAGGCCCCTGATCTTCCACACTTCATAACTCCGCAACCGTAACTCCTATTGAGGTGAAACCAACACTCACGTCTTAAGTCTCGTCGAGCTCTTTCTGTACCATTTTCATAAGGTGTTTACACTGTGAAAATGACCATTATGCCCTTGCCTCAAATCAACCCCCTTCAAGAGAGAACCGCCCGATGTTTCGTTCCGCGGCTTCACCACACTTCTTCCTAGAGTCTCCGTCACCCCCACGCAAGCCACAATAGCCACTTGCATGGTAGCCATGCAGTAGCCATGGTTTCTACCTGAATATTTAATATAGTTAGGCGTTGAGTTGATGACATTTATGAAACAAACACAAAATCTGCACACCCTTTAGATCAATTGTCGTGTGCTCACTAGTGCAGATCCTCTACGCCACCCTTCATTTTGTGGATTGCTGTATCGAGCAATCTAGACTATCTGTTTCCTATCTTCATTTAAAAATGTAGGCTTTATGATGCTAGTGTTCATTCTATGCTCATGTGTAGTGTTATGATCATGCTCGTCAGTATGCCATGCTCAGTTGGATATAGGCTTCATTGTTGTTATGCTCGATGATTTATTATGGTTGCACATCCATGCTCATGTTGGTATCATGTTCATGCATTAGAGTTGCATCATGTTTTTGTATTATGGCTCAACTTATTGCATTCAAGTTTAACCGGATAATAATGAACTTGAACAACTATTGGCCGAGTCATGGTGCCACCGAATCGAGCTGGCCAGTGCAACCACATTTGATTTTACGGGAAGGCCCTAATGCGGTATATTGTCGTGCCTCTCGCCGGTGCTTCCAACGAGGGAATTTTATGCGTGGGCGCTACCCTGCTTAGGTAGGACGGCATAATCCTTGTGTGCCCGTGGTTGGTTTTGAGCTCATGTCCCCGTTTGGGACCGTTTTTGTTTTGCCACGAGAGTGGCCGTTGATGCCTTTGGTAGGCACGGGGCCACCCATGACTTAGCCCAGAAGGGAGTTGGTCAGAGTGGCCGGGAGAGTGTCATGGCAGTAGATCGGTTTTGTCGGAACACCGTTTGTCCACATGTATGGGAGTGCGAGGCCATGGGTTCTGTGGTGTGGGTAAAGTGCGCTACCTCTACAGAGTGTGTTTTAAATCTATCGATAGCCGCGCCCATGGATATGGGCCCAATTCATAGTCGGTCTGTAACGATCTGAACCCATGGGGTCCAAATGTTCTGAGCTTTCTGTGCTATCCCTGGATCAAAAGCTAGCATACCCAGTACAAATATGAATATCGAGCACAAACATCCTTTTATTACATCGAAGATCCAAAGTTCAATTTATTACAACTCTCTTAGCTGAAGGCTGAGTTACATAGCGGAAGCAAATAACATAATAATAATCCCGAGCCCATCAATCGCCACAAGGCTAGTTGAGTGTAGCTCCGTAGCCCTAACTCGTCACTCATCATCTGCACATGACACGTACAGGTAAGTACTTTGAATGTACTCGCAAGTTGCAACAAGAGTGATAACAAATATTCATGCTGGGTTGGTGTCTAGGGTTTATTTGCGAAAAGCCAATTTTTTTCCTAGAATATAAACAAAATAAATAAAACGAGTTTTGATAAACATTTTTTTAAAACATAGAGTTTAAGTGAATACTTGGATATCCGCACCAAGATTCACAAAAAAAAATTCTCCTTCAGGTTGAAGTAAAACACCCCACTGTGTTTAACTTCCACCTAACCCTTTATAAAATAGCTTTGAGAAAAGAGAGGGGAGATTCTTCTTCAGTCCAAGTCTTCAGTTGCTCAAAATTGCCCGTAACCGGGGGCACGGCTAATCGATTAGGTTAAACCCTCTGCAGAGGTCGTACACGTTCCCCACATGACACAACCAACCCGTTTACCGCTACACACTTGGGTGTACGACTAGGAGGAGATTGTGACGAAGCCTTTCCGTAACAGCCCCCTATACCTGACCAAGCCGCCCACAACTTAGGCAATGAAAGCCCCTCTCCGATGGCGGTCCTGAGGTAAGGGTTTCCCGTTAGTACTAAGCTAAGCCAGAGCCCACAGTAGCATGTGGCTGTACTGGAAGCTACATCAAACCGTACTTGGAAGATCTCATTCCCCTGGACGACGGTCCCCACCAAAATCCTGTGTGACCCCAGTCGAGCGCATTCACTGCAAGACCCCGATGGGCGCAATCACTTGTAGACGCTCCCGTCATACCATTTCGTCCAGGGAGTAGAAGTAAAAAAAATAATAATATAGTTTTTCTTTTTCAAAATATTTTCTAAATCATTGTTCCAAGGGAACAAGTTTATAATTTTCAAAATATTTGGTCCACCCCCAACTACAAGCATGGCTAAGCGTATAGTCCAAATAGCATTGGATCCTAGGGCTTTACTACTAGCAAATATTTGCAAAAACATCGATATAAAACCCTACACATGCATACTACTTGCTTTGAAAGTCAATGCAAAATTAAACACGGGATAAATATGGTCAAGGTTGCAACTTGCCTTCTGACTCGCAGCAACCCGGTTCTACCTCCTCGTAGAATTCGCCTTCACACTCGTCGCAATCTAACACAACAAAGTACTTAAGTAAGTCACTCCAATATCAAACATTAACATAACAAGTGAGCAAGAAAAACCATCCAACACACAATTCATGCCAAACAACCCTAGCCAGTATATCCATATGATTCGAGTTTATGCACTTTGATCGGTTCCTATGTATGGTTTATAGTTCATGTTAATAAACTAATTAATAATCCTATAACTCTAAATTTTTATGACGACAACAACTAACCAGAAAGGTTTTCTACGGATAAATCTAATGGTTTTAACAATGATTTTTTTTAGTTTAACGAGTTTATTAAACGATAATCAATGGAGGTCAAAATTATGTATTGTGCTAAAACAGTAACTAAACCTTACTAAAAAAATATTCTATGAGTTCTAGCAGATTGGTATGATTCCAAGAACCAATTTTCATATGTAAAACTTTTTCATATCACTCACAGAATAAAAGATTCAGTAAAAATACTCAAATTATCATTTAAATCAAAACGAAATTTTAATTAGCGTAAAAGTGATATTTCAATTTTTTTTATAATAAACTAGAGGTCCTCAGCTGTCCAGGGATATCTTATTTGTCAAATTTGGATAAGTGGTTTAAAAGATGTGATTTTTCTAAGTTGGGCTAAATTTCTGGAAAAGAAGCGAGGTAAGAAAAAGAGTCGCAACGTGGCAGAATTCAATAGGCTAATACTATTTCGGTTTTTTTTTTACAGAAAGAGGGCTGGCCTCACCGGAGGAGTTGGCCGGCGATGGACAACAAACTTGGGGTGCTCTCGCTCGATGATGCGGATGTCTTCGGCAACGAAAGAGAGGTGGACGGAGTAGAGGAAGTCGAGGAAAACTTGCTGAACACCAAAACGCGCTCGGAACCGTCCTCTGGTGACCGTGATGCGTCGCCGGAGTTGGGCGGAGCTCCGACCAGATGCGTACTCCGGCTTAGAAAAACAAAGAATCGACATGTTAGGATGATGCCCAAGGTCGAGATATGAAGGATGGAAGAGTTAGAATGTCTGCTTCACCTCGGACTTGCCGGAACCTTCCACGAACAGCACCAGCGTCACGCAACTCCGGTGAGCAATTCACGACGATGGGTAGGGGTATAAGCTCCCGAAGAGAGGGGTTCGGGCAAGGAGAGAGTTGTGAGGGGAGGAGGCCTTTTATAGGATGCAGGGGAGGTCGGAACGTTGCAGGGCGTCGTCGGAATTATGTCGTCTTCATGGCGGCTGTTTCCGGTGTTCTAATGGCCATTAGGGCGCGGTTTAGTGCGGGTAACGGAAGAGTAGGAGTTAGGGCAGAGTGGGGGGTCCGTTCAGAGCGGATTTGGGGCGAGGTAGAGGAGGGGAGGGGTCGGGCGCGAGTGGGGTGCGGGCGCTGGCTCGTTGCCTGAGTCTGACGAGAGGTTGAGGACGACCGGGGTCATGAAGAGATTGAAAAAAAAAACACAAAAGAGAAAAGGACCTGGGCCGGTGCTGCGTGCATTGTAGGTCCAACTCGTAGCGCTGTGCTCGTATGCGTAGCTAGCTTAGGAAATAAGAGTGGCTTAAGCCCCGTGAGCTAATTAGA
>NC_057809.1:45433242-45442087 GCF_018294505.1 Triticum aestivum | reverse complement strand
ATCGAAAGCTCAAGCGGTCAAGCCCCAGGTATCCTTCATCTTGAACAACTGCTTCAAATGCAAACCAGACTCAATAAACACTCGACTGCATCCAACATTTGCCGCCAGCAGCAGTACGTTCGGAATAGCAACAATCTCCGCTGAATACACATCACTAATATGAGGCAGGTACCATCTTGAAGCTGCTATAAATTCACCATCCTCATACCATGCGGGAAGAAACTAAGGCCCGACTCCCGACTCTCATGTCCCCCCCCCCCGGCGACACGAGAGGTCCCCAACCCTTGCCGCCAGGTCCTTCATCTCACTTCCCTCCCTTGCGTTGCCGGGCAAAGCTCGTGCGTGCGACGGCGGCGGCAGAGGCATTCTCCTCCTCTCGCAGGTTTATGGGTGGTGCGGGGCGCCCTGGATCGTGAGGGCGGCGTTCGATCCTATCCACGACGGCGCGGCTGCCGGATCCCGCGGCGGTGGGCCGTGGTGTTGGTGGGGACCACCAGCAGGAGGAAGGCGGGGTGGCTGGGAGTCGTCGGTGAGCGACCACACTTGGTCTGGATCTCGGGGCGACGGCCCTGATCGGAGGTGGCTGGTGAAGCTCAGACTACTTGTCGCAGACGTAATGCCCATATATTAATCATGTCATGGATGATCATATTGTTACACACAGATGCTATTTATGAGAGAGATGCCTTTAATGAACGCTATGGCCCCGGGTCCATTCACTTTTATTTAAAAGAACACTTATAGCTCCTCATTGTTTTTTATTTTTATTTATTATATCTATCACTACCAGATTTAATACTTGCAAGGGGCAAGAATAAGGGGAGTTACGCTCCCTTGCCTTGTTCGGGTGCAAGAATTTGTTTGTGTGTGTGTGCAGTGACTATTTAATTTGTCTGTGTGGTGTTTTCTCTTGGTTCGATAAATCTTGATTCTTAACTGAGGGAAATACTATCTGCTAATATATTACATCACCCTTTCTCTTCGGGGAATCCCAACACTATCACAAGTAACAGAGGCCCTCACGGCACAGCAGGGGAAACATATAGCTACGAGGGCACTCTCGCGTGCGGAACAACGCGTAGGGCGTACCTCACGGGTGCGACCGCCACCGCCAAATGACAATGGACCCGGGAGCACCCCAACGGTCCACCCGTCATGGACCCTTCAACCGGGTCACCTAGGCATGAGCCGTCTGTGTAGATCGGACGGTTCACATACTCCCCAAAAGGCTCCCGTGGCACCAAGCTAGCCGGAAACGGAGGACCAGGAGGGCACTCTAGCCCACGAGGAGCCCAGTAAGGCATGTACTCTAGCATCCTTTATAGGAGTAATTTGCACCGAAAATTCGTTTATGAGCTCGAGCTCAGATGAGCCTGATATCCACACCGTTCCTTTGCGCCAAGATATGTGCGTCTTCATGTATTTTCTGATCGTATATGTATTTCCCGTCTCGTGTGTCAGTTCAGCATTGATTGCGACGGCTCGAGCGGACGCCGTTGGGGGACAGATGGACGGGCGATGGCTCGGCACCCTACCTGAACCATCATGAGCCGTATGAAGGAAGGATCCGCACAGATGGCATCGACACAGGTGTGACATTAAATGTCCACTAGCCCAACCGTCACCACCTCATCCACCTCATTCACTCTTCTCTCCCCCATTCCCCTCTTGACACAGTGAGCTCGACATTGCCCAGCCATCTCCGGTTGACCCGCCATGTCCTCACCGTCGTCATCCCCTCTGTGAATTAGTTTGGGAAGCGTAGAACCCTTTGTCTCGGGCCACGTGTATATATTGAGGCAATGCCTTGGTGCATACGTTTACAGAGAGAAAACCAATCGAGGGAGAGGGAGATCGGTTGGGAGATGATCGACCAGAAGAAGGTCGTGGGATAAGGAGAAGATGAGATAGAGTTGGATACAAGTTAAACACCTCTTCTATCCCTATACAATAATTCTAACACTCCCCCTCAATCTAAACCTCAAGCCTTGCTAAGGTTGAGATTGTACTTGAACTCGTCTAGTCTTCTCTCGGTTAAGGGTTTAGTAAACCCATCCGCAAGTAGATCCCCTGTAGGAATAAACCAGATCTCAAGTAGCTTTCGAGCTACTCTCTCTCTCTGACAAAGTGGAAATCCACTTCAATATGTTTTGTTCGTGCATGAAAACAGGATTTGCTGAAAGATAAGTTGCACCAATATTGTCACACCACAGCCGTGCAGCTTTTGGAGGTTTAATCCCAAGTTCATAAAGTAATGTTTGTATCCACATCACTTCAGCTGTAGCATTTGCCAACGACTTGTATTCAGCCTTCGTACTAGATCTTGAAACAGTAGCTTGCTTTCTTGCACTCCATGACACAAGGTTAGATCCCAGAAACACAGCAAAACCACCAGTAGATCTCTTATCATCAGCACACCCGGCCCAGTCTGCATCAGAATATGCAGTAACAAGCAAGGAAGGGGACTTGACAATCTGAAGTCCAAGTCCTTGAGAATACTGAAGATACCTCAGAATTCTTTTAACTGCTGTCCAATGAGTGGTTCTAGGAGCATGCAAATATTGACATACCTTGTCTGAATAAGAGATATCAGGGCGTGTAAGAGTCAAATATTGCAAGGCACCTACAACACTTCTATAATTTGTTGCATCCTCTAGACCAAGAGCTTCTCCACTGTCAATTGTAAGCTTTTCTGAGGTGGAGATTGGTGTACTGACTGGTTTCCAATTCTCCAATCCCACCTTCTTTAGAACATCAGCTGTATATTTCTCTTGTGATAGAAATATTCCATCTCTGATCTGCTTTAACTCTATGCCAAGAAAGTAGTGAAGATCACCTAGATCTTTGAGAGCAAATTCAAGCTTTAAATCCTTAAGCAAACAAGTAGTGGCCTCTTGACTTGAGCTAGCAACAATTATATCATCAACATAAACAAGGACAAAAACAGTGATATTGCCTTTGCTATAAAAGAACAAGGATGTATCTGCCTTGGACGATGTGAAACCAAGATGCTGTAGCTGCATGCTCAACCTAGAATACCATGCTCTTGGAGCCTGCTTCAGGCCATATAGGGCTTTATCCAACTTACATACATAACGTGGTGTGCTGTGATTTTCATAACCTGGTGGTTGCCGCATGAACACATCTTCCTCAAGAACACCATGAAGAAACGTGTTCTGAACATCCAGCTGTCTTAAGCTCCAACCTCTAGAAACAGCAATGGACAAAACAAGACGAATAGTAGTTGCTTTAACCACAGGACTAAAAGTATCATCATAATCAATTCGAAACCTTTGCTTGAAGCCCTTTGCAACCAACCTTGCCTTGTATCTGTCTATACTGCCACCTGATTTTCTCTTAATCTTGTATACCCATTTACAGTCAATTATATTAGCACCATGTTGCGGTGGTACTAGATGCCAAGTCTGATTTTTTATAAGTGCATTATATTCATCATCCATGGCTTCCTTCCAATCTTTATTAGCAAGAGCATCATGCAAATTAATAGGTTCACCAGAAGTGGCAAGGAAGGCACGCTTGGTCGGATTATACCTTATTGTACCATCACTATATTGTTTTTCTTTAACAATACCTGACCGAGACCTGGTGTTTCGACGAAGAGGTGAAGGAGCCAGAGAAACAGTTTCTGTTGGTTGTGGCGCAGGAGATCCTGCTGATTCGGTGTTGTGCACAGAAGATCCAGGAAGATCCGACTCCTGATCCGAGGAGGATTGACGCTGCTGGCGCTGCTCCTCGTCTGACGCGCAGCCAGAGCCGACCGGCGAATCAGACCCGCCTGGCGGGTCCGTGTTGTCGCAGCAGAACTGGCAGGACCGGTCGGTGGGGCCCAAGGTGACGTGGCGGCGAGGGGCTCGCTCCCCCCGTGCCTCGCTCGATGGACGCCTCGGGGCGCGCTGGCGGAGATTGGCGCGACGCGCCTGGACTGGCGCGACCCACCTGGTCGGTTGCGCTGCTATCGGCCACCAGGGAGCGTAGGGGCGGATCTGCACCGGATCGTGCGCCTGCAGTCTGACGCGAATCTGGCTCGGATCGCGCGCTGGCAGAAGGATCAGCATCGGAGTCCGGTCTTGGTTTGTCCTGTGTGCACATAAAATGACAGGTAGAATCTGCGCAAGAAGTATTAGAAACGCAATTTTCTTTGGATTTTTGCACATCGTCATGATCAGTTAATTCACCCCCGTGATCAGGACGTGTAGGAGAGTCGGAGAGAAGTGCGATTTCTGCAGGAAGCAAAGCACCCGCATTGGGATGAAGCTTGGAGAAAGGAAATAGTGTCTCATCAAAAATAACATCCCGAGAGATATAGATGCGTCTGGTGGATGGTTCAAGACATTTGTAACCTTTATGAAGATTACTGTACCCAAGAAAAACACATTGTGTGGAGCGAAACTCAAGTTTGTGACGATTGTATGGACGTAAATTGGGGTAACAAGCACATCCAAATTTTTTGAGATAATTGTAATCTGGCTTTTGGTTATACAATCGTCCTAAAGGAGTAGAGTTGCCAATAACCTTACTAGGAAGACAATTGATGAGATATGTAGCTGTGATGAAGGCCTCATCCCAATACTTGAGGGGCATAGATGCATGAGCTAAAAGAGAGAGACCAACCTCAACAATATGGCGGTGTTTGCGTTCAGCAGAGCCATTCTGCTAATGAGCATGGGGACAAGATACATAATGGGTGATCCCAATACTACAGAAAAAGGAGTTGAGTGTTTCATACTCCCCTCCCCAGTCACTTTGGACTGCGATGATTTTCTTATCAAAGTGTCTCTCAACAAGTTTCTGAAATTCTTGAAAGATGGAAAAAACTTCAGATTTATACTTGAGCAAATAAATGCATGTAAACTTGCTGTAATCATCAATGAAGCTAACATAGTATTTTTTCGACCAAAAGAATCTCGGGCATGACCCCATACATCATTGAAGATCAATTGTAGGGGAGCATGAGAAACACTACTAGACTTAGGATAGGGAAGCTGATGGCTCTTGGCACATTGACATGCTTCGCAAACAGACTCATTATTGGAACTAAGTGACAAAGGAAGATTGTCTTTATTGACGACTTGCCTAACTATGACTGATGAGGGATGACCTAACCTTTGATGCCACCTTGCCAAAGAGGGCTTGATGACGGAGTAGACTCGACAATGCTTGTTGCTAAATGCTCCGGATGAGATGGGGTAGAGGCCGCCAACGCATCTACCGTGATAGAGGAGTGCCCTCGTTGCCCGATCCTTAATGAAAAAATAGCGAGGATGAGTCTCAAAGAAAACATTGTTATCAGAGGCTAAGCGAGACATAGAGGCAAGGTTTTTATCAGCTTGAGGAACATGAAGGACATCCTTAAGAACTAGATCACGTTGAAGGTTAGGGGAATTAAGTGAAACTTGACCAATATGACAAATACCCATACCTTTACCGCTAGCGGTGTGGATCTGATCGGTGCCATGGTACGTCTCGCGCAGAGCAAGTTGCTCTAACTCATTTGTGACGTGGTCCGTAGCGACGGAGTCAACATATCGAACGTCATCCCCGCCTTGCTTGCGCATAGCAGCTGCAACCAAGCGAGCATCCGGGACGAAGTTTTCATCATAGCGATGCCAACAGTCGAGGACCTCATGACCAGCCTTCTTGCAGAGCTGACAACGAGGACGGCTGCGGGAGGAGGAGGGGCGGCGGCCAGTGTTGGAGTTGAAGCCGCCACCCCCATGGTTGTTGCCGTAGCCGCCGCCCTCGGTGTTGTGGCCGTAGGCGCCGCCAGAGCGGGCGCCATCGCCCGAAGAGGAGCCACGGCCGCGACCACCAGCATGGTTGCCGCCCTAGTGACCACGGCCACGGCCGCGACCCCGTGCAGCAGAGTATGCAGATGATTGCCGGAGATCGCCGCCGTGGAGGAGGGTGCGGCGGGCATCAAAACTGAGGAGCTGACTATGCAGCTTCGGGACCGTGATTGGTTCCACGCGTGCATCAAGAGCAGAGACGACAGGGTTATATTCCATGTCAAGGCCAGCAAGGATCTTGGAGACGATCTCCGGGTCGGAGAGCGCTGAGGCCGTGCACGCGACTTCATCTGTGAGCGTCTTGATCTTGCCGAGGTACTCTGCCATAGACATATTACCTTTTTAAGGTTGGTGAGCTCGATGCGGGTGTTGATCGCCTGCGCTTGGCTCTGGGCAGCAAACATGTCATTGATGGCGTGCCATACCGCGGCCGGCGTCTGGAGCGTGGCCACTTGAGAGAGAATCTCGCGGGAAAAAGAACCCATCAAGAACCCTTGGAGTTGTTGCTGTTGGGCATACCAGAGAGTGCAGGAGAGGTTGACGACTTGCTCGTCCTTGCCATCCTTGGTGATGGTGAGGGTGGCCGGCGGCGGTGGGCTTGTTGCGTCGAGGTGATGCTCCATCTGAGCACCCTTGATCTGGGGAAGCACGATGGCTTTCCAAAGGAGGAATTTCCCCCTGGTCAGCTTCTCCTGGGGTGGCGATCCGAGGCGGCATGTTGCCCATGTCCCCAACCACTCACTTACCCTCATCATGAAGGGGCAAACTTGCCATTTCATCTAAGCGGCGGTGGGTGGGTGGGCGGCTGCATTTCATCCCTTCTCCATGGATCCAGTCATATCGTAAACCATACCGGCCAAGCCGGCCGCCGACGAGCAGCAGATCATCTGCGAGGGTTCCGTGACGCCGCCATCCTCGTTGCCAGGCAATACACTTTTCGTACTCACAGAAGCATGATACTCTTACTCCCGTATTCTGTTTTCTCTGTTCAAGTTGTATTATCGTTAGTGCGGCATGCATCTAGTCCGGATCTGACACGGCCGTTGTCTGTGGATCCCCTTTTCGCACGCCCCCCTATAGGATGACCATAGATCGGAGTCTGGTAGCTGCGATGAGCAGCGGGATGGTTGTGGCAACGACACCCCGGGCGCAGCCACTGTCGGAGATGATTCCGACTTGGACGGGTCATCCTCGACCGCTCTACCCGGAGATCCACCCGCGCCAACATCACGCATCTCCTTGAAGCATGCAGTCAGTGTAATTCAGACTTTTGATGACTACAAGAAGTGGTTAGTAGAGCAGATTGGGTTTGGAGGTATGCTGAAGCTGCCAGCACTGCAGAAGCTGAGTCTGAAGACCAGCGCGTGGATTATGAGTAGAGTTAGTGTCAGCCGCAGGGAGATTAAATTGAGGGACAACAAGGTTCTTAAGTTTTACCCTGAGGATTTCTATAAGGTTTTTGGGATTCCATGCGGCCACCATAGTGTGAAGGGTAGGGATGCAAACATCAATCCTGAGGCTATTCATTTTATAAAGACAACACTCCAGATGAACAAAACTGGAGTACGCAGCTTGAGAGCAGCTAAAGATTTTCTGATGTGTGACATCAATGAGAATTCAAGCAAACTAGAGAAAGATTGTTTCCAGATCGCATTTGTGATCTTTGCGATGGGTCATGTGCTAGTTCCAACCACGTAGCATAACTACACGACCATTGACTTTTGGGGAGCCATAGCAAACACCGAACCAATCGATCAATTTAATTGGTGTGAGTATGTCCTTGAGCACCTTTTCGATGCAGTCAAGAATCTTAAGAGAGACATGATGGCCAACAATTTATCGACCAACCTAACTGGCCGGTTGTCATCTTTTTTTTCAGGCAAGTTGATTTTTTTTCCAGATTTTTGCAAATGTTTTAGGTCTGTTTCATTATGCAAGCATTTATGTATACACATTTTGTCTGCCAACGTCGTCGTTGTTTTGCAAGTCTTTTTGCTTGACAAGCTTGATCTTGGCATTTTCAACAAGTCACACAGTGTGCTCCCTAGGATATCCGAATTTGACCCCGAGTCCTTCCGTCGAATGCTTGCCATGGCTGCTGACCCGGTCAAAGGAACAACCTCCTACGCGCATGCCAATGTAAAGATGAGTTTTTACTTATTTTCTGCCTGATTATGCAGGAACGCTTCTTGCACCAATGTGGTTTGTTTATCTAAAATCACACAGCCAATTATCGTCTTATATTTACTATTCTTTTTTGCGGACACAGCTGAGGGATGCTTCCACGGTATGTTACGCGCGCCACAAGTTTCCGGCATCAGCTCCGCCGTCTGCAACCACCAACAGGCCTCCTAGGCATTCCGGCACGCCGACGACAGGACACCTCCCGAACACAACTCCTGTAATGCATGGGCATGCAGGACGCCAACTTCACACAGAGGTTTTAACACCTACCAGTGCCGCTCCAGGGCCACTTCATTTTGCAAAGTCTCTACGGGAGAAGTATCCTCATCTAGTATGTGCTTCCTTTATTAGTATTTCATGCATTACTTTCCACATCCGTTATCACTGATGGTAAATCCCTATGTCCTCACCATACAATCTATCGCAGGTAGCTGACGAGATCACGATGGTATTAAAACAGCACAACGCGAGAGGCATTATGCATTTGACACAAGCCACCAACACAATTCAGCAGGCCCTGTTGGAAGCATTAAATGGGCTTCAAATGGACTTCTACACGTTCTCCGACAAAGTAATGAAATCAGTCACTAGCCGCTGTGTGTGCTGCCGCGCTCGGGGTTTCACTGAGTGCCATGAGTCAGGTCAACAAAACAAAAAAAATTCAGTTTAGACAATCTCATTGTATCCTTCTTATGCACAAGTCATTCATTTGTTTATGTGTTTACCGCCATGCATCATCACTCCCTGCCACCTCCAAGTCTGTACGATTTAGGACACCTGCGGCAAAAAAAATCCAGGGACAAAGGCTTGAACTATCTGATTGCAAAGGTCAGATGACATCCTGCTATACATTT
>NC_057809.1:45426839-45431945 GCF_018294505.1 Triticum aestivum | reverse complement strand
TCTTCTCCCCTAAGTCGACAGGAACTTTCATGATTTTTCTCCTAGCTCACATTTTCTTTCCCTTTTTTCCCTTTTTCTCTATCACAAAACAGACAAGAAACTGGCGCTTGCATGCTCCACATCGCCCGACACTACGATGGCCAGAAGCTCAAGATTCCTCTAACAAAGGTAGGTCCATTCTCGTAAACACGGCTCCTTTACTGTTGTTCTTCCGAATTCATGCAGAGTCATTAAAAATGGCTCACGTATGTTTCCCTTGTTGTGTCTGACAACCGTAAACCGAACAACATCTACCAACATGTACAGTACAATGTCGGCAAAACCAAAAGGCGGGCACTACACGAGTGTGTCAAACTTCAGGGCAATTCTTCAAAGTTGGCGCATGAGGCTCTGTGGATGGTACTAGCACCGACCCACTCCTGGCTTGGGTCAAACCAGTCCGGTTAGAGGGATAGCGGGTTGGGGGAACTGCTTCGTCCGAATGAATATGTATCTCCTGGTGATTTTGGTGTATCATCATGCATCATGTATGGCTCAGACGTTCTTCTAGCTTCTATTTGTTTTCAGCTATCGAGTATTGTAAACGCGACAGTAGACGTGTGAACCATGGTATTCGTTAGTTTTCATCAAAAAATCTATTCTATCAATGTAGTATGAATCATTTGATTTTAAGTCCTACCGAAACGAAATGTGGCTTTTAAACCGAAAATCGATCCCCTTTGATGACCGAAACACAGAACTCATACACACTAGGAAGTTTTAACTGTTTTTTCTTATATGGACAACATTTTTTACATAATTATCCAACATAAGTGCCGAACTGAATCTCCTTTCTCTCTTGTTTTCTTCACTTATATTTCTGTTTAAGAATCGGACTTTCTCATTTCTGCTTTCGTAAATTCTTGACGGCAATCAATATTTTTCCAAGAAGGTCCATATGACATCAACTCTGGAAACTAGTTCTGTTAGAGGGATGACGGGTTTGGGAAATAGCTTCCTCGAACCAAAATGGAATTTCTGCTCAATATATGTTAGCTTCCTGCATCACGCCCCCCCACCCCAAACGTTAATGTCTAATCTATGTTTTTTCCATATATCCAGAAATGTAAAACACACAGTTGACTGCTAAACCATGATCTTTTTTAGTCCTCACCAAATAATCTCATTTGACAACAATGCAGTATGTACCAACTGATCGTAGCATTTCCCCAAATGATAATGGTTTTCCAGCTGATTACTGAGTGACTTTGTCGACTGAAAAGTTCAAACTTCGACCACCTACACGTAGTTGAAACGTTGTATTTTTTTACAAACTGCATGGGTTCATAAATTTAACAAACTCAACTGCCCAAAGAATTTCCTTCCATTTGTAAGCTGTTTTTTTAATTTATTCTTGTCTGGCCTCTGAAGGTTCGGACTATTTAATTTTTTCTAACAATTCCTATTTGGATGGCAGTGATAATTCTACAACAAGGTAACACGAATCTGGATATAATGTTGCTACCGCACTGACTATGCTGAAGGAACTTTCTCCGCCAACCTACCACATCCTCATTATTAGGTAAATCGCTCCGTACTACTGATCCCCTAGTTCGTTTTTCATAAACAAATACTAGTGAACACGTAACAAATTCTCTAATCGCGCCACAAGCACACGACTAAAAACAGCCACAAAGTGATAGTGATAAGTTTTAACTTGCCCAGGACATGCAGTCGTCGGCACTGTTGTCGTACACCAGCTAATAGCTCTTATGGTCATACTTAGGGGTTACATACTTTAAGTCACATCCCATGCACATAAATCGCTGGTTAAAACCAGTATTCTGCGCCTTAGGGGTTTTTCGAGCGATGCAAAATGAAACCGTAGTCCTTCATTTGCGCAACTAGTAATACCATGAGGATAGACAAAAGATCTGCGGAGCCTGAAGTCGGCCTTTCCAGGGTCCTGCTTTCATGCTCATGTTCAGGCCATCAATCTATGATCATGTCGTACGCGAACTCTAGAACATCTCCCTTGTTCCCCTTCATGGTCACAATTTCATAGGCGAGCTTTGCGCGCAAACCATCAATCTGGTCCTGCATGGCAACATCGGAACCAACAAGGTTTTATTCTCTCTTTGTAGACTTTTCACAACAAATTTTAGGCATCATAAAATATGCTCATATATTTAAAAGGTTTACCAACCTGGCTTAGCGTTGAACGAAGGTACATCCCGGTGAAGTCTGTGTAGTAGTGTGTGATGTACACTCCGCTGTCTTCCCTGTCAGACAGCAAACCGTTCTTATCAACATTATAAATTTTATCTTCCTAAGTACTTGCCCCCATATGTGGTAGGACTGAATTTAAGGCACGAGTGTGTGTTTTGGTGGAGGGGATGTTGTGGGTTTTATGTGACACACACCTGCTGCATGGTTCATGCTGCGCCACCAATGGGTATAGGAATTTCCAACCATCTGTGTCAACCAACCCGTTGCCGAAATAGTTGTTGAAGAGAGAGCAGAACCTTCGCTGGAACTTCTTTGCATGGTTATCGTGTTTAATTTTCATCTCATCCATGACATCGGTCTCGGTTGGGTCAAGCACCATCACCGTCTTTTCATCCTTGTCCAGAAGGTACCTTGACCAACAGTCTATAAATTCAACTAGGAACCAGAACTGTCATTGTGTAGATCATGAAAATAAAAACTTTAGGTTAGCCACAGGAAGCGACCCAATTTTTTACATGAACAATATTGCACTAACTATCAGAATAAATTTACCTTCTTCAACCAAACAATCCTATATCCAATTACTTCTGAATTCATCATAGTTTTTATGTAATCCCAGTCTGTTCCACCATCATTCCTGCAAACCTCTTCCTGAAAATGTAAATCCCACACACGACGTGCGTTAATCCTCAGTGCCAAGCCAAACATTAAGTGTTTCTAACATCAATTGTTTGTCCACACTTTCACATATGTTGTGACTTACCACGAAGTGTGGGTCGAACAGTCCCCTGAACCTGTCTAGCCACTCCCCGTATATTCCATTATCCTTTTCGTGTAGCATGTGTTGAATACACCTCCATACATTCATGGACACCTCACCCCCTGGTGTCAATTCATCTTTGATGTCTTGGCCAGACGCAACCGCCAAAATTGGACTGTAGTGCTTAACCCATTTCCTGCATAAGTTCCGGTAGTCAGTAAAGATTTTTCATGAAGTACACAACTGTTTTTTTCTTCATTTCTTATTTTTTTTCATTCATGTTTTCATGATAAACGAATGCAATAAAGGATGAATTGTATTCGTTTTTGGCTTACTTCTTTAAAATCCCACCCTCACAGGCAATCCCACCCTCACAGGCAATCATGTTAGCATTGAACCCTGAAATTGCTTCAGGAGAGGGATGGGAATGGTTCAACCCAATTGACGGGGGGTACTTATCCCCCCAATCCCTCCTTGAAGATGTTTGATCATCTCCCACACCAGTCCCTGTTGATTCATTTTGTCTCTTGCCGCCGTGTATCACTATGTGCTTAATCCCACATTTTTTCAGATAAGCGAGGACAACTTGCTGGAAGTTAGTCAACGAGCCAGTCCCATTTAAAGCAAAACCCTGTGCACGAGCTTGACTGTCGCCGCCATCTGCAGTGCACATATTTGATCAGTGTATAAGAAGGTTTACCATAATATACAGTTGTACAAACAGTCATGTTGAAGTACCTGCTTCGTCACGCCGGAAAGAAGGACCATGATTGCAGTATGTTTGCACATCAAGCACAATCGAACAAGACTTTTTTTCCTTGGTTGTGGTTTGCTTAACCACTGCATCAGCTGCTTGAGCGACTTGGTGCACTGATGCACCCATTTCGACTGCCTCGGTCATGTCTGCAGCCACTGTGTGTGTTTTACCATGTTTGGCAACTTCACAGTCATGAAGATAGGTGATAACTGTTTGCTGTAAGCGTGTGGCTGACCTATCATATACAGATTGCAGTCCATGCCTACGAGCTTCACCATCATCTGAATCTACAGGACACAGCCATATGCACATGTTTCAACTGATGCGCCACAAAAGTATAAGTTTTGGAATGAAGTTTTCTTTACAGTGTTTGGTTACCTCCGTTGTCATGATGGAAGGATGGACCAGGCCGACATGTTGTCCGAACATCTAATCCACGTGGACGGGCCCGCTGACGCTGCCTGGAACGCTGCTCTCCCCTATCTGGTGGACCGCCTGGTGCATTTGGAACACCATGCCAACCCAACAATATAGGGCCGTTGATGGGGGGGTCTTCATCGTCAGCATCTCCTGGCCTTGCGCTACCAACCACCAGCAGTGCTGATTGACACATAGTACCCAGGTTAGTTTTAAATATCTTCTGTTCCGTTTCGATATATCAATGCTTTGTTAATTCAACATGTAGTCATGTAGGGATATTTTTTCAAATTCAGAAGTAAACCTCCTATCCATGCGATCTACCGGATGCATGTGTTCAGGGTAGCTAGCAAATCATTTAAGTTATTCAATCCCGACATAGTTGTTTCACCATTCATTGCCCCAACTTCGTCCATGTAGTCCGTTGGGACTTGTGATGCTATTGCCAGAAATTCATCATCCAACTCTGCAAAACACATATCTGTTTTCAGGATCATTTCTAACAAACATCAATTATTAATAACATTGGAGGAATGTCTTCATAGGACCATACATGTTGACTCATCTTCTTCACCAGAATAGTCAGTAGGCACCAATGATGCAATCCCCAAGAACTCATCATCTAGATCTGAACACCAGAAAACAATTGACGTTAGATCAGACTGACATTTTTGTGAAGCTTGGGAATGGATGCAGCATATTAGTATGGCAGCAAATTATACCCTCGTTATGATGCAAGGCGTCCTGGTCCCTGCCGACCATATGGTCACCGTTGGTGGCGAGTGGAGACAGAGTTTTCGCCGCCTGTTGGCTTGCATTTAGCAGCTCCCTCCCGTTGTTGTCCCTAACTTCGACGTCGGTTAGGATCTCCGCTGCATCTTCACCGCCGTTTTGCTGTTCGTGATCTTGGCTGTCCCTCCCCAGTTCTGCCCAGTTTATCTGTTCATGTTTGTTATCATTGGAT
>NC_057809.1:45424385-45426829 GCF_018294505.1 Triticum aestivum | reverse complement strand
AAAAAAAATTCAGTTTAGACAATCTCATTGTATCCTTCTTATGCACAAGTCATTCATTTGTTTATGTGTTTACCGCCATGCATCATCACTCCCTGCCACCTCCAAGTCTGTACGATTTAGGACACCTGCGGCAAAAAAAATCCAGGGACAAAGGCTTGAACTATCTGATTGCAAAGGTCAGATGACATCCTGCTATACATTTCTGCTATTCTCGGACCTTTTTTCTATACTCCCACGCAAAAGGAGCCCCTCTTACAGAACATGTGTAATGTCCTGATTATCTTGTATTTTCCGTCTATTTCCAGCTACATCGCCTCTGCCACCAGCCGGTACGCTGCGTAAACGCGCCATGGATGCGCAGGATTCTACGTCAAACAGCAAGAAATCATCATCGCGATCATATGGCAATGTGCTCAATTACTTCAAATCCACTTTCATGTCCATCGCTCAAATGCATGCAGACCTTCCAGTCAACACTCCATTTACTGTCTTTGGACAGTGCTGCACCAATCTACACAAGCGAAAATACATATTCCAGCATGGATTTGCAACTGATCCATGGGTGAATGGTGTTGTACCACATCCGCCACATATGCCAACAACGGACCTTATTGTCGCCCACTTCACACAGCTGCCAACACAAGACCTGCAGAGGTGTTTCACATTCTACTTATTCATTTTCAATGCCGCCTTTTGAATTTTCAGGCTTTACATCAGGTCCATGCGTGCTCATTCTTCAGCACCCTTACTCTTAACCCAATTTTTATTGAATTCGCTAAATGAACTGTAGGTACTGCATTATACATGACAGTCCATGGTTGATCCGCGTTACCGGGACGGTGTTGCACAAACAACTAGTTGGGATGCAGCACCTTCAACACGAGCTTGTCTCTATAATCATGAGGAGGTATTCCCAGTCTGACCAGGAAGCGAATTCAAAGTGCCCATACATGAACTAGAGGCACAATATGGAACCTGAATTTGCGATAAAGCAGGCTTGCCAAGATGCCCCGATAATTTCATTTTGTTCCTTTCTTTCTGCATTCATGCTCTCTCATCCAATCCTCCAAGGTTCTCGATCAATGTCTGACCTCTTATGCATTCACCTTTTCCAGACCATTGTCCTTGCGGACCATGAATACTTGACAAACATCTCGATCCAGAAGCAGTTGGTCGGCAACGAGATCCCATATGACATAACCTCTTGCTAGATGGTACATCCCAACTCTTCTACTTCATTACATTTATTCTCCGGTCATCTTCTTCCCATACATATACTTTCGATGTTTATTGTTCACCAACTTTATGTCTACATATCTTTATCGTTTAAATAACCTTGTAGCTAAACGTTTGGTTGTGCTGTAATAAGTTCTTCTTGCCAGTCCCATTAGAGGATGGATGGATAATACTGATGTGGGACATGATGTCAAGGAAGCTCCACGTGCTTGACCCTCTCATCAGTGGTGGAGGTCCGAGCGAGGCAACAAAAGACAGGCACGAAGCTTGGAAGCTTCATCACGCTCTTTTCCATTGCCTCAACGAGTACTACGCTGGCTGGCCCACGCAAGACAGCCAGTGGGCGAGTGAATACCCCGTTGTAGCTGAGGAAAATTTCGATAGGTATGTACTCGTCTTCTCCCCTAAGTCGACAGGAACTTTCATGATTTTTCTCCTAGCTCACATTTTCTTTCCCTTTTTTCCCTTTTTCTCTATCACAAAACAGACAAGAAACTGGCGCTTGCATGCTCCACATCGCCCGACACTACGATGGCCAGAAGCTCAAGATTCCTCTAACAAAGGTAGGTCCATTCTCGTAAACACGGCTCCTTTACTGTTGTTCTTCCGAATTCATGCAGAGTCATTAAAAATGGCTCACGTATGTTTCCCTTGTTGTGTCTGACAACCGTAAACCGAACAACATCTACCAACATGTACAGTACAATGTCGGCAAAACCAAAAGGCGGGCACTACACGAGTGTGTCAAACTTCAGGGCAATTCTTCAAAGTTGGCGCATGAGGCTCTGTGGATGGTACTAGCACCGACCCACTCCTGGCTTGGGTCAAACCAGTCCGGTTAGAGGGATAGCGGGTTGGGGGAACTGCTTCGTCCGAATGAATATGTATCTCCTGGTGATTTTGGTGTATCATCATGCATCATGTATGGCTCAGACGTTCTTCTAGCTTCTATTTGTTTTCAGCTATCGAGTATTGTAAACGCGACAGTAGACGTGTGAACCATGGTATTCGTTAGTTTTCATCAAAAAATCTATTCTATCAATGTAGTATGAATCATTTGATTTTAAGTCCTACCGAAACGAAATGTGGCTTTTAAACCGAAAATCGATCCCCTTTGATGACCGAAACACAGAACTCATACACACTAGGAAGTTTTAACTGTTTTTTCTTATATGGACAACATTTTTTACATAATTATCCAACATAAG
>NC_057809.1:45419264-45423270 GCF_018294505.1 Triticum aestivum | reverse complement strand
TTACAACGATGTAGAGTTTTTCCAAACAGGGAAACCACCTGAGGACGTTAAGAACCGCATCCAATTCCTGGCCAGAACACCTGAGAGACAAAACCTTCACAGTGCGCATGGAGTTTGCCGAGCTGTCTGGTCTTATTCCCTGAAGAAAACAAACAATGACCATGAAAAATACTTATCTCCATGCAGGAGTGCCAAATGCAAGGTCAAGGATGCTGCCGCTGCTACGTACCTGGGAGACAACTATCGTGGAGATGGCGATAAATAAAGGGCCCAATATCTGGAGTTTTGGCGCCCTAACTACCCGGATAGCCACACAATTATAAGTACAAGGTAAAATGAACCTCACAAGGAGAGGAGCATCCTCAATGATGATATCTGATTTCCCACAATATTCTTTGCTGAAGCCGATGCTCCTAAGAGTCGGCGAACTGACACGGAGGCAACCCGCAGTATGAACATTGGACATATAAAAGCTCTCCAAGGCGCGGCATGCAGAGAGCAAGCCATGGAACACGTCCCCGGAGATGGAAAGGTCAAGCAAGGAGATGTGCTTGAGGAGTGCGAAGTCCATGGAGATATCGTCGGGGATAGAACAATAGGCGACCTTGACAACAAGGAGGGCCAGGGAGGAGAGAGCGGATGGTGGCAGCGAGAATCTCACCTTGGGTCGTGCAGAGAGGAGCTTAATGTCGAGCTCCTCCAGGTTAGCCAGGGCTGGGGACTGGAACCAGCTCTCCGCCTGGGGGCCTAAGTTGCCGCCGCGGAAGAAGAATCGGCGCGTGGGGCCAAGATGTTTGGAGAGTATCCTGGACACGGCGGAGGGATCGACGGAGGAGGGGGAGTGGGGGTTGACAGGGGAGTGAATCACCAGGTTGAGAGGCGCGGAGGCCCAGAGGAACACCCCATCGCCGGCTCGTCGGGGACGAAGCCCGACACGGCGCGGTGGGAGAGAGCTGGTCATCCATGAGCGGGTGGTCAGAGATGGCGGCACGGGCGGGATCCCGATGCTGACTCGGACGAACTACGTCGAGTGGTCAATCCTCATGAAGGTACATCTTCAGGCTGCACGGCTTTGGGAAGCCGTCGAGATGGGCGACGCCGATCACCCTGATGATCGTACCGCACTGGGCGTCATCCTCCGCGGCGTCCCGCCGGAGATGCTGCGGACGCTGGCGGCGAAGGACTCCGCCAAGGAGGCGTGGGACACCGTCAAGACGCTTCGCATGGGCGTCGAGCGCGTGCGCGAGTCACGGGCTCAGGTGATGCGCCGTGATTTCGAAAATCTCTCCTTCAAGGAGGGAGAGACTATGGAGGACTTCGCGCTTCGCCTCACCGGCCTGATTAGCGATCTTCAGGAACTTGGTGACGACATCGATGAGATCAAGGCGGTGAGGAAGTTTCTGCGGGTGGTGCCGCCTCGCTATGCCCAGGTAGCCATCTCCATTGAGACTCTTGTTGATCTCAAAACACTGACAATAGAGGAGGTGGCCGGCCGTTTTCTTGCCATCGAGGAGCGCCTCGACCCTGACACCGGCGGCTCTGGCGGCAAGCTGCTCCTCACAGAGGAGGAGTGGCACGAGCCGGAAAGGCGACGGCAATCAGGCGGAGGCTCGTCCGGCGGTGGATCCAAAGGCAGCAAGGGGAAACCCAAGCCGAAGCCACCCACCGGCGCCGACGGAGGACAAACTCACGGCGGTGCTCCTAAACGCAAGGGGAACTGCTGCAAGTGCGGCAAGTGGGGCCACTGGGCACGCGAGTGCTACGGCAAGCCCAAGCAGGAGCGCCGCGAGGAGGCAAACATGGCGCAAGTCGAAGAGGTCGAGGAGCCGGGCTTGCTCATGGCGGTGCTCGATGCGCCGGAAGAGATCACAATCGCAGCTCTGCAAGTAGTCTTCCTCAACGAGGAAAAAGTGGTGCCCAAGGACGTCGGCGACGGCTCTTGGTACGCGGACACAGGGGCCAGCAGCCATATGACTGGCCGCAAGGAGTTATTTGCCACGTTGGACGAGACGGTGCACGGCACTGTCCGCTGCGGAGATGGATCAGTCGTCGAGATATGCGGCAAAGGAACTGTGTTGTTTGAGTGCCTCACCGGCAAACCTGGACGCGAGACGAGCCGAGCCGGGCTCGCCCCGAGCCTGCCTTAGCTCGCCTCTTCTCGAGCCGAGCCGAACCGAGCCCAGTGGTCAGACGAGCTAGAGATTGGGGCTCGGCCCGAGCTTGCCTCTTGCTCGGTGCAGCTCGGGAGGCTCGGCAAGCCTAACAACAACTGGTCGCTGCCATGTAGGGCCACCATCTGGAGCGCCCGGGAACGGCAGTGGAGGATGGCACCCGGCAGCATGCGGGCGTCGGGATGGTGCTGCAGGGGCGTGAGGAACTTGCCAGCAGGACGGCCACGGGAGCTTGAGGTGGTCATCTCCGTTTCTGACGGCCGCGGGGCGTGGGGAACTTGCCAGCAGGACGAGGGGAGCGAGCAAGTCGTCAACTACAACGGCCGCGGCGGCGAGCAGGAAGAGAACGCCGGCGAGCGTGGCCTCAGCCTGGTGGTTCGTCTGCGTGTACGCAGCCGCGCTGGAGGCCGGGATGCAAAGCTGGCGCCGACGCAGGGGCTTGGGGAGGAAGGAGAGGAGGGAAGGGAGGAGCAGAGGGGAGCGGTGGCGTGCTGTCAACGACGCCCAGGCAGGCGAAGTGCGGCGGTGACGAGCAAGTGAGCAACCCTAGCGATTGATTCCCCCGTCTGTCTCTCTGTAGTCATTTCGCTGGGCTAGATGGGCTCAATTGGGGTGCGTGTTGTTCATCTGGGCTTCGCTGGGCTGCGAGCGTTTAGCTCGCGAGTTGGACCGAGCCGAGTCAGGCTCGGCTTGAGGTAGAAACAAGCCCAAAAGCACAGCTCAGCTCGGCCTCTTTACTTGTCGGGCCGAGACTAGCTCGGGCCGAGTTGCAGCGAGCGCGAGCCGAGCCCAAAAGCTCGAGCTGAACGTCCAGATTTACTCACCGGCGACCAGCGTGTACTCTCGGAGGTATATTACATTCCCCGTCTTCGGAGTAACATTGTTTCGCTCGGACAGCTAGATGAGAAGGGCTGCGAGATCGTCATCAAGCGCAGTGTCCTCGCGATCTTCGACCAAGAGGGACGGCTGCTGGCGCGTGTCAAGCGCTCAGCAAACCGTCTGTACAAGCTGAACCTACAGCGTGCTGAGCGGGTGTGCCTGCTGTCCAAAGGAGGCGACCTGGCCTGGCTGTGGCATGCACGCTTTGGGCACCTCCACTTCCGCGCATTGTGTGCCATGGCAAGGAAGAAGATGGTGCGTGGGATTCCTGATGTGGATCACGTTGGGGAGTATTGTGATGGTTGTATGCTCGGGAAACAACACCGACTACCCTTCCCGCAGGCTGCAACATATCGTGCAAAGGCGTCCCTGGAGCTCGTACACTCGGATTTGTGCGGTCCGATCTCTCCGCCAACACCGGGAGGTAGAAATTATTTCTTGTTAATTGTGGATGATTACTCTCGGTACATGTGGATTGAGGTACTCAGAACAAAGAGGGAGGCTTTTGCTTTCTTCAAAAAGGTGAAAGCGGCAGCAGAGACCAGGAGCGGCTGCAAGCTGCTCGCATTCCGCTCGGATCGCGGCGGGGAGTTCAACTCCACGGCGTTCGTCGAGTACTGCAACGAGCTCGGCATCAAGCACTTCATGACCGCCCCGTACACGCCACAACAAAACGGGGTTGTCGAGCGCCGTAATCAAACGGTGGTGGAGATGGCGAGGTGCATGCTAAAGAGCATGGGCGTGCCCACGGTCTTCTGGGGAGAGGCTGTCAAGGCGGCCGTCTATGTCCTCAACCGATCGCCGACGCGGAGCCTCGACGGGGTGACTCCGTACGAGCTGTGGCATGGCAAGAAGCCGAGCGTGGCTCACCTGCGCACCTTCGGGTGTCACGCACACGTGAAGAAGCTCGGACCTGGGATCAACAAGCTGGCCGACAGGTCGACGCCCGGCGTCAT
>NC_057809.1:45415693-45417688 GCF_018294505.1 Triticum aestivum | reverse complement strand
GGAGCAATGCAAACCGTGTGCAACTCCAATGGAATACCGCCTCAAACTCAGCAAGAGGGATGGAGCTGAAGCCGTGGATGCCACTTTGTACAGGAGTGTGATCGGCAGTCTTCGTTACTTGGTCAATACAAGGCCTGATATAGCATGTGCCGTCGGCATTGTGAGCAGATACATGGAGGCACCAAGCAAGCAGCATTGGACGGCAGTGAAACAAATTCTTTGGTACGTACAAGGTACTAAGGGGTATGGATGCTGCTACAGGGCCGGTGCAAAGGGTTTGGTGCTGACAGGTTACAGTGATAGTGATCATGCCGGGGACATAGATGATAGAAAGAGCACTTCTGGAGTTGTGTTCATGCTTGGAAAGAACATTGTGACATGGAGCTCACAGAAACAAAAGATAGTGACCACATCATCCTGCGAGGCGGAGTATGTGGCAGCAGCGAGCGGCGCTTGTCAAGGGGTCTGGCTCAGCAGATTGCTTGGGGAAATGACAGGGCAAGCTCCGGCCATGTTTGACCTTATGGTTGATAACCAGTCAACTATCGCACTGAGAAAAAATCCGGTGCATCACGACCGGAGCAAGCATATTGATGTTAAGTATCACTTCATCAAGGAGTGCGTCGAGGAAGGAAGAGCTGACGTGAAGCACACTGGAACAACTGATCAACTTGCTGATCTTCTAACCAAGACATTGGGGCGCACCAGATTCGTGGAGATGAGGAAGATGCTCGGTGTCGTTGAAGTGAAGACTGTGCAACGGGCTTAAGGGGGTGATTTGTTAGCAAATAATCCCGTTGAGCTGTTTGTAATCCTCTAGTTTCTCTTAGCTAAAATAAAGGGCCATGCAGCGTGGAGTCTGTTCCGGACTTGGCGTAGTTTCAGACTTTCAGTTAGTTTGTTTAGCTGAGCCGTCACAGGTGGATCGTGGGATGGCACGATTGTAAACGTGTGACTGCCACACCCTAGCGATCGTGAGGACGTGGGATGGCACGTCCGATCAGCCCGCTCGTGGACCGGGTATCTTGTAGTTTCTGTTCTGAAGCACTTGACTGAATAAGAAGAAAAAGGGAAAAGGCTGCAGAGGTTGAACGCAGCGCAAACACTCGCGTTCTTCGTGAGTGAGAGAGAGAGTTCAGAGAACTGATCCTGCAACTACAGATTACGCCATCGGGGGGAGACGGCCGGCGTGCGTCCGCCGTCCTTGGTGGGGAGAAGAGATATGATGGTGCAGAGCATGTCGTCGGGAAGCCTGCTGATGAGGTCGCCCGGGATCTCATCGCTCTCGGCAGCACGTTCAGACCCCGGGGATTCTCGCTGATCCATGGCCGGCGGCCGGCGAGACAGAAGATCTGGGCGAAATTATTCGCCGACCGGTCACCACTGGCTGCCTCCTTCCGAACCGGGGCTCTCGCGCGGCTGGGGAACGGGGTGAGGAGGTGGGGAATGGAGAGCTATCTAGCCTGGGTGGGGCAATCGGCCGGCGGCCGCCACGACGGGGAAATTCTAGGGTTTGAGAGAGCAGTAGGCTGGGGAGCGGGGACTGGTCACTCGGGATCCGGGACTATGCTGGCACTCGGTGCTTTTCTTTCCCCTTTTCGCTGTGGCTGTGACCTGTGAACCGCCGCTGTTGGAGTGGCGTGGGATGTCTGAGCGGCGATTATTTCCGCGCGTGGCATATGCCGCAGTCTCTGTTTTTTTTTGCCGCAGTCTCTGTTCCTTTTGCTTTCCTACTAGGGGAACGCACCGCATGTCATTTTCTTGCCCTTTGCGGCCGGCGAGGGATGCTGGGCCTGTTTGGTCCATGTACTAATTCGGTCAATGTTTATCATATTTGTTTTACTGTATGTATATGTAGTACAGGTCCAAGTTTTACTTTTTGCAAGAGTACAGGTAGAAATTATACCATCTACACCGGTGCCACACTTTGCTGTGAGTGATAGATGATCTTACTATCCTATGATTGAATCTCCATAATAGATCTGATCTTTTTCG
>NC_057809.1:45413163-45415683 GCF_018294505.1 Triticum aestivum | reverse complement strand
ACAAAGAGGGAGGCTTTTGCTTTCTTCAAAAAGGTGAAAGCGGCAGCAGAGACCAGGAGCGGCTGCAAGCTGCTCGCATTCCGCTCGGATCGCGGCGGGGAGTTCAACTCCACGGCGTTCGTCGAGTACTGCAACGAGCTCGGCATCAAGCACTTCATGACCGCCCCGTACACGCCACAACAAAACGGGGTTGTCGAGCGCCGTAATCAAACGGTGGTGGAGATGGCGAGGTGCATGCTAAAGAGCATGGGCGTGCCCACGGTCTTCTGGGGAGAGGCTGTCAAGGCGGCCGTCTATGTCCTCAACCGATCGCCGACGCGGAGCCTCGACGGGGTGACTCCGTACGAGCTGTGGCATGGCAAGAAGCCGAGCGTGGCTCACCTGCGCACCTTCGGGTGTCACGCACACGTGAAGAAGCTCGGACCTGGGATCAACAAGCTGGCCGACAGGTCGACGCCCGGCGTCATTATGGGATATAAGGAAGGTGCCAAGGCCTATCGTATCTATGATCCCGTCGCCGAGAAACTGCTGGTGTCACGTGATGTTGTGTTTCAGGAGACACGCCCATGGAACTGGAAACCTGAAACAGCAAAGGAAAGCACACCATCAGGTGTGTTCACGGTGGTATATGCCGCTGAGCCGGGAGTCACGGTGACTGACAGTGGCTCCGGTTCGCCTCGTCCAGCAGCAGCGGACACGACACCGTGCACGCCTGAACTGTCGAGGCCACCAATACAGTTCGTGTCGCCGCCATCGCGTGATGACGTGCTGGACACAGACAGCGGGCACCCGCGATACCGGCGTGTGTCCGACGTCTACGACACCACCAAGGAGATCACAGCGCCGATCGACTACAGCGACTTGTTCGACGACGACGACGAGCAGCAGCATGTGGGCCTCTGTTTTCTGGCCGCCGAGGAGCCGGCAAGTGTTGAGGCAGCACTCTCTGATCACGCCTGGCGCAAGGCGATGGAGGAGGAAATGGGCTCGATCGTCAACAATCAAACCTGGGAACTCACATCTCTTCCTGCTGGGCACCACGCCATCGGGTTAAAGTGGGTTTTCAAGGTGAAAAGAGATCCTGCCGGCAACATCCTGAAGCATAAAGCGCGACTGGTGGCAAAGGGGTACTCTCAGCGACAGGGGGTGGACTTTGAAGAAGTTTTCGCTCCAGTGGCTCGCATGGAGACTGTGCGGCTGCTCCTCGCTCTCGCCGTGCATGGTGGATGGCAGGTACACCACATGGATGTTAAATCCGCTTTTCTGAATGGTGATCTTGCAGAGGAGGTCTATGTACATCAGCCGCCAGGGTTTTTCGATGATCGAGAGAGCTGCAAAGTGTACAAGTTGCAGAAGGCGCTGCACGGGCTGCGACAAGCACCACGGGCCTGGAATGCTAAATTGGACGCATCATTGCAAGCCTTGGGTTTGAAAAGAAGCCGGCTGGAACATGCTGTGTATAGGCGTGGTGACCACAAGAACTTCCTGTTGGTGGGAGTATATGTGGATGATCTGGTGATTACCGGGACTAGTCAGGATGATATTGACAAGTTCAAGCAGGAGATGCAACGGCTGTTCAAAATGAGTGATCTCGGCCTACTGTCCTACTACTTGGGTATTGAAGTTGAGCAGAGAAGTGGTGAGATCAAGATCTGTCAAAGCAGCTATGTTCAGAAGATTTTGGAGGTTGCAGGCACGGAGCAATGCAAACCGTGTGCAACTCCAATGGAATACCGCCTCAAACTCAGCAAGAGGGATGGAGCTGAAGCCGTGGATGCCACTTTGTACAGGAGTGTGATCGGCAGTCTTCGTTACTTGGTCAATACAAGGCCTGATATAGCATGTGCCGTCGGCATTGTGAGCAGATACATGGAGGCACCAAGCAAGCAGCATTGGACGGCAGTGAAACAAATTCTTTGGTACGTACAAGGTACTAAGGGGTATGGATGCTGCTACAGGGCCGGTGCAAAGGGTTTGGTGCTGACAGGTTACAGTGATAGTGATCATGCCGGGGACATAGATGATAGAAAGAGCACTTCTGGAGTTGTGTTCATGCTTGGAAAGAACATTGTGACATGGAGCTCACAGAAACAAAAGATAGTGACCACATCATCCTGCGAGGCGGAGTATGTGGCAGCAGCGAGCGGCGCTTGTCAAGGGGTCTGGCTCAGCAGATTGCTTGGGGAAATGACAGGGCAAGCTCCGGCCATGTTTGACCTTATGGTTGATAACCAGTCAACTATCGCACTGAGAAAAAATCCGGTGCATCACGACCGGAGCAAGCATATTGATGTTAAGTATCACTTCATCAAGGAGTGCGTCGAGGAAGGAAGAGCTGACGTGAAGCACACTGGAACAACTGATCAACTTGCTGATCTTCTAACCAAGACATTGGGGCGCACCAGATTCGTGGAGATGAGGAAGATGCTCGGTGTCGTTGAAGTGAAGACTGTGCAACGGGCTTAAGGGGGTGATTTGTTAGCAAATAATCCCGTTGAGCTGTTTGTAATCCTCTAGTTT